>NW_028043844.1:0-9458 GCF_054177405.1 Leptonychotes weddellii
GTGGGTGTTCAGAGTGGTCTGGTATATATCCAGATCAATTCTGGGGACAGGTTGGAATAGGGTCCCCTACTTCTTTGCCATCTTTTCCCCCCTCTAGGAATGACCTATTTCTGTTCTCTTACTTGGTTAGATCTTATTTTCCATTCCTTCTCCAGGTCTTTTGGGTGTAAGTTTAGCTTGTACATTTGGGATTTTTCTAATTTTCTGAGATAGGTTTGGATACATAACATAAAACAAAAAAGGCTTGGATGGGTATGTATTTTCCTCTTAGGACCACCTCTGCAGTATCCCATATGTTTTGGACTGAAGTCTTTTTATTCTCTATACTTTGCATGAATTGTATTAGTTCTTAAGTTTAAGTTCTTGTTGACCCAATCATTCATTAGCCAGATGCTCTTTTACTTTCAAGTGTTTGAATTCCTTCCATTTTTTTTTCTTGTGGTTGAGTTCCAGTTTCACAGCATTGTGGTTTGAGAATATGCAGGGAATAATCTCAATCTTTATTGTATTGGCTGAGACCTGATTTATGATCCAGTATGTGGTTTATTCTGGAGAAAGTTCTGTGTGTGTTCGAGAAGAATGAGTATTCTGTTGTGTTACGGTGGAATGTTCTGTATATATCTATGAAGTCCATCCAGTCCAGGGTGTCATTCAAAGGTCTTGTTTCTTTGTTGATATTCTGTTTAGATGATCTGTCCAATTCTGAGAGTGGAGTGTTAAAATCTCCTACTATTTATGTATTATTGTTGGTATGATTCTTTATTTTGTTTAACAGTTGGCTTATGTAGTTGGCTGCTCTCATGTTGGGGGCATAGATATTTACAATTGTTAGATCTTCTTATTGGATAGACCCTTTAAGAATGATATAGTGTCCTTCTGTGTCTCTTCTGACAGACTTTAGTTTAAAATCTACTTTGTCTGATATAAGAATTGCTACCCTAGCTTTCTTGTGAGGTCTGCTCGCATGGAAGATGGATCTCCATCCCTTCACTTTCAGTCTGGGTGTATCTTTAGGTTCAGAATGAGTCTCTTGTAGACAGCATATGGATGGTTCCTGTCTTTTTATCCAATCTGCAACCCTGTGCCATTTTATGGGACCATTTAGGCCATTCACGTTGAGAGTGATTATTGGAAGATATGAATTTATTGTCATCATGTTGCCTGTGAAGACGTTGTATTTATAGATTGTCCCTGTAAATTTCTGTTGTATATCACTCTTGGGGTCTTTCTCCTTTTATAGAGCCCCCTTAATATTTCTTGCAGGGCCGGCTTAGTGGTCACATATTCTTTCAGTTTCTACCAGTCTTGGAAGCTCTGTATCTTTCCTTTCATTCTAAGTGACAGCCTTGCTGGATAAAATATTCTTGGCTGCATGTTCTTCTCGTTTAGTACCCTGAATATGTCTTGCCAGGACTTTCTGGCTTGCCAGGTCTCTGTGGATAGGTTTAACGTTATTCTGTTGTTCTTCCCTCTGTACATAAGGTATCTCTTCCCCTTAACTGCCCTTAAGATGGTTTCCTTGGTTCTAAGATTTGCGAGTTTTATTATTACATGCCGGGGTGTTGGCCTGTTTTCCTTGATCTTGGGAGCGGTCCTCTCTGCCTCTAGGACACAAATGTTTGTTTCATTCCCCAGATTAGGGACATTCTCAGCTACGATTTACTCACATATATGTTCTACTCCTCTCTCTCTCTCCACCCCCTCAGAGATTCCAATAATTCTGACATTGGAACACTTCAGGTTTCACTTATTTCTCTGATTCTATTTTCAAGGATTCTGAGTTGTTTTTCCCTGGCCTCCTCTATTCCCTTTTTATCTATTAAATGGTCTTCCAGGTCACTAATTCATTCTTCTCCCTCGTTTACCCTAGCTGTTAGATTATCTAGATTAGATTGGATCTCACTGATAGCATTTTAAAGTTCTGCCAGTTCAGCTTTCCTTTCTGCCCTTAGATACTCTATGTTGCCATTAATCGATTTCTCCATTCTAGCTATTGTCTTCACAATTGCTAGCCTGAATTCCATCTCCAACATCTTGGTTATATCTGAATCCATTTGTAAATCTGTGGCATAAGTCATAATCTCTGAGTCTTTCCTAATTTGGGGGTTCCTCCTCCTAGTCATTCTATTGATGGGTGGTTGAGGGAATGTATAGAGTCCAAAGTATTGATCACAACCCAAGCAAGATGCACCTGTTTTCTAGTGACCTTAGGGTTGCTGGCCTCTTGTTCTCCCAGCCTGTCTTCTGGGGGAGGGGTCTGCCGCACTGTTACTCAGGCAACCCTGTTTGGGCAGAGTTGCCCTGACCCCTGTGTTGTGGGATGGCTTCAGTGAAAACCTTTTTTGTGGGGCTTTTGTTCTCTGGCAGCTTTCCCTGGCAGCTTTCAGCATCTGTTCCCGAGAGTCAGAGCAGGAGAGACCGTTTCCAACCCTCTGCCTCAGAGCAGAGAGATCACAGTCTGTTCTTCAGTGAGCTCTCCAGGCCACTCTATCTCTGCTTCTGTCTGTGCTGCTATAAACTGCAGTGTCCTCGGTTGTGTGCCCCTCCCCAGCACTCCCAGTCCTTGCCTCCAGGTCGGGGCTCGTCTCTGCCCTTGTGCTTCTAAAACCGCCAGCTGCCCCCAGTTCACACGTGCAGCCCTGCCACTCTGGGTTTCTGTCTGGGGGGCTGCCCTAAAGTCTTTTCCCTTCTGCTACCAATGTGCGAGTCTGTGCCCGGTCCCTCGTGCCTGAGGCTATCGCTCACTGGCCCTGTAGGATCACCATGGCTAAGCTCCCTCCCCCTTCCGTTTATCCTCTGGTATCTGATCGCAGAATCACTGTTCACCACTTTGTACCTTGAAACCAACCACCTTTGATATTCTGTTTGTAGAGATCCAGATCTATCTTCTTACATCTCAGGCTGATTTCGTGGGTGTTCAGAGTGGTCTGGTGGATATCCAGTTCAAATCCGGGGACCGGTTGGAATAGGGTCTCCTATTCCTCAACCATCTTTTCATCTCCTCCCCCCCCCAGTCTCTCCGTCTTCTGCTTATCTTCTGATATCTGCCCACAGATTCATGACTCCTCCTTTCATACCTCGGGACAGGTGGTGTTTTTCTGCTTATAGAGATCAGATATATATTCTTACATCTCAGGCTGATTTTGTGGGTGTTCATGATGGTTTGGTAGATACCCAGGTAAATTGAGGGGCCCAGTTAATATGGTGTTCCCTACTCCTCTACCATCTTGCCCCCCTCTCCTACCATGGGTCTCTCTCTCTTACCTCACATGTCTCTCCTCTTAGTCCTGTTATGTGGGTCTCTATCCCTTACCTGTGTTCTGTGTCCTCTAGGTTCTGTTACTGTGGGTCTTTATCTCCTACCTGTCTTATGTCTCCTTCTGGATCTGTTACTTTGGGTCTCACTCTTACCTGTGTTCTTTCTCCTGTAGGTTCTGTTACTTTGGGTCTGTATCCCTACCTGTCATCTGTCTCTAGATTCTGTTAATGTGGGTCTCTTTCTCCTACCTTTCTTCTGCCTCCAGTACATTCCTTAATGTGGGTCTTTATCTCTTACCTGTCTTCTTCTCCTCTAGGTTCTGTTACTGTGGGTCTTTATCACTTACATGTGTTTTCTCTCCTCTAGATTCTGTACCTGTGGGTCTCTACCTCTTACCTGTGTGTGTCTCCTCCTGGTTCTGTTAGTCTGGGACCCTATGTCTTAGCTCTCATTTGTCTCCTCCTGTTTCTGTTACTCTGGGTCTCTATCTCTAACCTCCCATCTGTCTCCTCCTGGTTCTGTTACTCTGAGTCTTTATCTCTTACCTGTGTTCTATCTCCTCATAGTTCTGTTAATCTGGGTCTCCATCTCTCACGTCCCATCGGTCTCCTCCTGGTTCTGTTACTCTGGGTCTCTATCTCTCAACCCCCATTTGTCTCTTCCTCGTTCTGTTATTCTGGGTCTTTATCTTTCACCTCCCAACTGTTTCCTCCTGGTATAGGATGGTGCAGGTGCATTTCTCTCACCTCCCATCTGTCTCCTCCTGGTTCGGTTACTCTGGGTCTCCATTTCTTTTTTCTTTTTCTTTTTTTTTTAAATTTTATTATGTTATGTTAGTCACCATACAATACATCATTAGTTTTTGATGTGGTGGGTTTCTATTTCTTACCTGTGTTCTGTCTCCTCCTTGTTCTGTTACTCTAGGTCTCTCTCTCTTTTTTTTTTTTAAATATTTTATGTATTTATTTCACAGAGAGACAACAACAGAGAGAACACAAGCAGGGGGAGTGGGAGAGAGAGAAGCAGGATTCCCGCTGAGCAAGGAGCCAGATGCGGGGCTCCATCCCAGGACCATGGGATCATGACCTGAGCCAAAGGCAGACGCTTAACAAACTGAGCCACCCAAGCACCCCAGGGTCTCTATTTCTTGCCTGTGTTTGTCTCCTCCTGGTTCTGTTATTCTGGGTATCTATCTCTCACCTCCCATCTGTCTCTTCCTGGTTCTGTTTCTCTGGGTCTCTATCTCTCGTTTCGCATCTGTCTCCTCCTGGTTCTGTTGTCTGGGTCTCTATCTCTTACCTGTGTTCTGTGTCCTCCTAGTTCTGTTAATCTGGGTCTCTATCTCTCACCTCCCACCTGTCTCCTCCTGGTTCTGTTACTCTGGGTCTCTGTCTCTCACCTCCCATCTGTGTCCTCCTGTTTCTGGTACTCTGGGTCTCTATCTCTCACCTCCCATCTGTCTCCTCCTGGTTCTGTTTCTCTGGGTCTCTATCTCTCATTTCCCAACTGTCTCCTCCTGGTTCTGGTACTCTGGATCTCTATCTCTCACCTCCCATCTCTCTCCTCCTGGTTCTGCTAATCTGGGTCTCTATCTCTCACCTCCCATCTGTCGCCTCCTGCTTCTGTTACTCTGGGTCTCTGTCTGTCACCTCCCGTCTGTCTCCTCCTGGTTCTGTTTCTCTGGGTCTGTATCTCTCATTTTCCAGCTGTCTCTTCCTGGTTCTGGTACTCTGGATCTCTAGCTCTCACCTCCCATCTGTCTCCTGGTTCTGTTACTCTGGGTCTCTATGTCTTAGCTCTCATCTGTCTTCTCTTGGTTCCATGTGGTAGGACAGTATTTGAGGGTCCCAGGTGGGAGCCTCAGGGTCTGGTGGGAGACAGTTCTCAGAGATTGGGCATTCTAGCCCGGAGGGTGATGGCATAGTTGTGCCAGTGCCTGGTGCTCCACAAGGAGGGCATGGGGTCCCCCTGTTGTGGGAGCTCCTGGCATTCCCATGTGGGGTGGGTGGGTGGGATGGAGGCTGATCATTGGTCCAGGGGATGGGACTGGGTGTAGCCCTGGGATTGAGAGGAAGAGGGGCCTGGGCAGGCTGCATGGCCCATTGGCAGATTGGCTTCTAGGTAGATGTGTAGGGTGAAGGGGATGGAGGGTGTGGAGAGACCCTGAGGATGGTAGCCTGGAACCCCCAGGGTCCCTGGGGACTGGAATGTTGTCCTGGATGCCTGCTTTTTGTCCCACAGCCATCCTAAATTGTGTCCCCCAGATTCATGTCTTAAAGCCCTGACTGCAGGACCTCAGAATGAGATGGTATTTGGAGATGGCGTGTTTGGAGAGGCGATAAGGTAAAAGGAGGTCATTAATGCAATCCAGTATGGCTGGTCCTCAGTATGGCCTCTTGTTCTTGTAAGAGCAGACGATCAGGACACAGACACACACAGAGAGCTGGCTATGTGAGGACAGGGGCAGAGGCCCCAGGAGGCACCCACCCTGCGAGGCCTGCACCTCTCCCTGCTAGCTTCCAGGATTGTGAAAGCAGAAATGCATGTGGTTGAAGCTGCCAGACTGTGGCTCTTTTATCTGGCCGCCCGTGCTGACTAATACACACCCTACACATGCCTCTTGCTTCTGGTCACGGCCAGGGCTGGCAACCCCTCCTGCACCCAGCCCCAGGCGACCCCTGGCCCTGCACTGTTTCTGGCTGCCTTCCTCACCTACTGGGAGCCCCAGGGCTGTGGGGTCCTGGTCCCCCATGGCAGGAGTGAGCCAATGCATGGCGTGGCCAGGCTGGGATTTCACCAGGCACATCAACAGAAGAAGACTTTCCCCAGCGAGTTATGGAACTTTTCAGGATAGTTTATTGTCATCGAAGAAAAAGAGAAGAAACAGCAAAGGACGTTATTCTCCAGAAATTTCACAAGAAGAAATATGCTACCCAAGCTACAACAGCGGGTTTCCCTTGAGTGATGGGTGTGCATTCTCTCCCAGTGGCACGGGGGCTCTACTTCTCTTCCCCTGCCCAGCTGTCTCCCATGTAGGGGATCTGACCTGGCATTTGCTCAAAGACTGGTGGAGAACCAGTTCTAGGAGTCCACCTGTCTCAGGCCCCAATGCCTGGGGGCTCTCTCTGGTCATCCTGTCTCTGCCCCCAGCTTCCCCAGAGCAAGCAGGCATTCCTGCTCAACGTGACTTGGGTCCTGGCCATAGGATGGTGCAGGCTGGGCCTGCTGTCCTGGCCTCCTGGCAGCCATCCACCTCTGTCCACTGATACAGCATCCCACCTGCTTGGGGGCCAGCTCACCAGGCCCCTCTGCAGGAGGCCAGTCTGATCACTCCTTTCCCAGATGGTGCAACCCTGCCCCTGGTGGGCTCCTGCAGTGGCCACAAGCCTGGGCCCTTCTTTGTGTGGTCTTCTCCCATGGAGAAGGTCTGACTGACCATTCGGGGCATGCCGGAAGCTTCTCTGTGGGGTGATGGTGGTCCGTGGCTTCCTCAGGATCTTAGACAATGTGCCTTCTCTGGGGATGTCCTGCCTTCTGGAGCCTGGCCTGGAAGGGGTTTGCACAGAGGCTGGGCCTTGCCCAGACAGACACTAGGATCGCCAGCCCTCCACCTCCTCCAGGATGACCATGCACGCCAACCCCGGGGCCATCTTGGTGAGGGCCATCCCACCCTGATGCCTCAGTGTCCACGTGACCCCAGCAGTATCTTGGTGGCTGCTGAGGAGGGGTCAGCAGGTGTCCACAAGCTGAGGGTGGAGGTGCAGGCCCAGGGTGGCTGTGAGGTCAGAGGTGGCGAGGGAGGAGGGCAGAGGAGCAGGCCTGGCAGCAGGCCGAGTGGCATGAATGGATGCACCCCGTTCCTGTGTGGGGTCGAGGGCAGCCCTGGACACACGCCCAAGAGGGCTGACCCTAGGTCCCCTGCCCGATCATGTTCCTGTAGTCGGGCACGATCGTGCGCTTCAGCTCCACCACCAAGGAGAAGATCCACTTCATCTGCAGCAGACGGGCAAGGGAGTGAGCATGGCCTGGAGTCTGAAGGACCGCCTCCCGCCAGGGCCTGCCCCCCACACCCGGGACCACTGTAGTGTGTGGGGGTCCTGGTGGGGATGGCATGCGGACAGCAAGGGGACAGCGAAGGGGCAGTGAGCAGTCAGTGAAGGGAAACAGAGGGGACAGTGTGGAGGCAGTATGGGGACAAGAGAGGGCAGTATGGGGACAGTGTGGGGACAGCTAGGGGACAGTTTGGGGAAACAGTGGAGATAGCGAGGGTGTAGTGAGTAGTCAGTGAGCAGACAGTGTGGGGACAGAGGGGTCCGTGTGGGGTCAGTGTGGGGACAGTATGGGGTCAATGTGGGGACACAGAGGGGACAGCATGGGGACAGTGTGGGAACAGCGGGCCCTAGTGTGGGACAGTGTGGGGTCAGTGTGGAGACAGTGTGGGGACAGTGTAGACATTGAGGAATTAGTGAGGGGACAGTGTGGGGATATGTGGGACAGTGTGGAGTCAGTGTGGGGACAGTGAGGGGACAGCGAGCAGACAGCATGTGGACTGTGGGGCCATAGTGTAGGGACAGTGTGTGGACAGTGTGGGGATACAGAGGGGATAGTGTGGGGACAGTGTAGGGGCAGCATGGAGACAGTGTAAGGTCCGTTTTGGATCAGCATGGGTTCAATGTAGGGACAGTGTGGGGTCAGCATGGGGACAGTTTTGGGTCAGTGTGGTGCAGCACTGGGACAGTGTGGGGAAGGCATGGGGACAGTGTGGAGACAGTGTGGGAACAGCAAGGGGGCTGCATGTGGGCAGAGGGCCATAGTGTGAGGACATTGTGGGGAGAGCATGGGATGGTGTGTGGACAGCGTGGGGACAGTGGGGGTATAGCATGGTGACAGCAAGGGCACAGCATGGGGACAGTGTGGGGAAAGCATGTGGACAGTGTCGGGACAGCGTGGGGTCAGTGTGGGGTCAGCATGGGGACAGTGTGGAGACAGTGTGGGGAGAGCATTGGGACAGTGTGGGGACAGCATGTGGACAGTGTGGTGACATCATGGGGACAGTGTGGGGACAGCAATGGCACAGCATGGGGACATGATGGGGACAGTGTGGGGATAGTGAGCAGTGTGGGGACAGTGTGGGGAATGTGTGGAAAGCATGGGGACAGTTTGGGTACAGTGGACCATAGTGTGGGGACAGCATGGGAAGAGTGAAGGGACAGCATGCAGGCAGAGGGCCATAGTGTGGGTATAGCATGGGGAGAGCATGGGGACAGTGTCCGGACAGCATGAGGACAGTATGGGGGCAGCATGGGGACAGCAAGGGAACAGTGTGGGGACAGAGAGTGGATAGCATGGGGACAGTGTGGGGAGAGCATGTGGACAGTGTCTGTATAGTGGGGGTCAGCATGGGGTCATAATGGAGAAAGTGTGGGGACAGCATGGGGACAGTGAGGGAACAGCATGGGGACAGTGTGTGGACTATGGGTACAGTAAGGGGACAGTGTGGGGACTGTGGGCACAGTATAAGGACAGTATGGGGACAGCGTAGGGACAGCGGGCCATAGTGTGGGGACAGTGTGGGGTCAGCGTGGGGACATCATGGGGACAGTGTGGATTAGTGTGGGTACAGCGTGGGGACAGTGTTGGGATGGCATGGGGCAGTATGGGGACAGCGTGGAGACAATGTGGGGACAGGAGGGGACATCATGGGGACAGCATGGGGACAGTGTGGGGACAGCATGGGTACAGTGTGGGAACAGGGTCAGGACAGCATCAGACAGCATGGGCACAGCATGGGGATCATTTTGGGTCAGTGTGGGGGCAGCGTGGGGATTGTGTGGGGTCCACATGGGAAGAGCATCAGGACAGGGTGGGGACAGTGTGGGGTCAGAGTGGGTACTGTGGGGACAGTGTGAGGACAGTACAGAAAGTGTGGGGACAGTGAGGGATCAGCATGAGGACAGCATGGGGACAGCTTGGGGACAGCATGTGTCCAGCCTGGGGACAGCGTGGGGACACCATAGAGACAGCAGGCCGCAGTGAGGGTACGTGTGGGGATGCCCACCTTGAAGAGGGTCACAGTGGCGCTGTAGCACACGCTGAGCAGGAAGAGGGTGATGAAGATTGAGATGGTGGTCCACAGCCCGTCCAGCTCCCCATCCTGGTCCTCGGCACAGCTGTCGTCCAGGAGCAGCTCTGGACAGGA
>NW_028043845.1:0-446 GCF_054177405.1 Leptonychotes weddellii
AGCAGAAAAGGCGACTTTGACCTAGATCCTCTCGCGTAGGGCTCCCCCCAGTTCCAAAACCCAGAGGGGCCAAGTGGGGGGAGACCATGTACGGAGAACAGCTTCAGAGGCCTAGTATTGGTTGGGCAAACCCCTGCACTTCACGCCTGGGGCTGACGCTGAGCCGGCAGCAAGGGGAAGCGCCCCCATATGGACTAGGGTTGCCCCAAGCCCCCTGGCCCGCGGGGCGGGCTCCGGTCCAGTGCGGGAGGGGGAGCGAGGGGGAGGGGCAGCGGGGCGGGTCCGGGCCCCCTCCCCTCCCCTCCCCCCGGGGCGGGGTGAGCGCACAAAGGCCAGGAGCGCTGGCGGAGGCTGGGAGACCTGGAGGGCTGGAGGCCGGGCTGGCAGAGATCCTGGCCGGCGGGCCCAGGTGAGGACGCGGGAGTGCGGCTGCCCCGGGACAGGAG
>NW_028043846.1:0-446 GCF_054177405.1 Leptonychotes weddellii
TGGTTGGATGTATGATAGATGGATGATGGTTGGATGGATGGATGGATGGATGGTGGGTGGATAATGGATGGATGGATGGATGGATGGATGGTTGGATGGATGGTGGGTGGGTGGATGATGGATGGATGGTTGGATGGATGGATAGATGGATAGATGGATAGATTGATGGATGGATGGATAGATGGATAGAGAGATGGATGGATGATGGATGGATGGATGGTATTTTCGAGGCTAGTTCAAATATCATCTCTTCTGTGAAGTCAGCAAGTTACAGCAGGGATCTAGTTATTGTATTCAATTATTCTTTCATCATGCTCCAGATCATTCAGATTGGAAGAAGCACTTTTCCTTCATGTCCATAGGAGTGTCAAGTGGGGGAGAACTCTCAGGGGCTTTAGAGGCCATGCAGTGATGTTACAGGGTTTGCCAGAGTCTCCTGTACAACA
>NW_028043847.1:0-446 GCF_054177405.1 Leptonychotes weddellii
TATTTTAGGTACTTATTTTTTTGCAGGATGTGGGAGGGCAAAAAGAAGAGGAAGATTTTTAAGCTGTTTGGTAATTTATTTAATAGTCATATTGAAATTAGGAGCAAAATAAACTTTTGATATAAAATTAGATCTGTTAGCAAGTATACACTCCCCTAGTATTTCTTTTTTTTTTTTTTTGCTGTTATGACTTTTTTTTTAACTTTTTTTTGTTTTTTTCATTTTTTTATTGTTATGTTTGTCACCATACATTACATCATTAGTTTTTGATGTAGTGTTCCATGATTCATTGTTTGTGTGTAACACCCAGTGCTCCATGCAGAACATGCCCTCTTTAATACCCATCACCAGACTAACCCATCCTCCCATCCCTCTTTTTTTTTTTTTTAAGATTTTATTTTTTGACAGAGAGAGAGTGAGAGAGGGAACACAAGCAGGGGGAGTGG
>NW_028043848.1:0-446 GCF_054177405.1 Leptonychotes weddellii
TTTTGGCTAGGAAACCTATAATAATTAAAGTACGTTCAAACCCCAGTTATGTCATTATGGTTTTTTTTTTTTTTTTTTTGAAGATTTTATTTATTTGACAGAGAGAGACACAGCGAGAGAGGGAACACAAGCAGGGGGAGTGGGAGAGGGAACACAAGCAGGGGGAGTGGGAGAGGGAGAAGCAGGCCTCCTGCTTAGCAGGGAGCCCAATACAGGGCTCAGGACCCTGAGATCACAACCTAAGCCGAAGGCAGACGCTTAACAACTGAGCCACCTAGGCGCCCCCCAAAATGCCATTTTCTTAATGCTAATTCTTGACTTTAGGAATTAACAGGCAGGTGTTACTAATGGTGCATATAATTTACAAAATTAGTGGTTTCTTTTCATTAGGATACAGGTTTGAATGATTTCAATTATCATAAAGGACAAGGGCATTTAGGTTAAAA
>NW_028043849.1:0-446 GCF_054177405.1 Leptonychotes weddellii
GATGAAGTGTTCCATGATTCATTGTTTGTGCATAACACCCAGTGCTCCATGCAGAATGTGCCCTCCTCAATACCCACCACCAGGCTAACCCATCCTCCCACCCCCCTCCCCTCTAGAACCCTCAGTTTGTTTTTCAGAGTCCATCGTCTCTCATGGTTCGTCCACCCCTCCGATTTCCCCCGCTTCATTCTTCCCCTCCTGCTACCTTCTTCTTCTTCTTTTTTTTTTCTTAACATATATTGCATTCTTTGTTTCAGAGGTACAGATCTGAGATTCCACAGTCTTGCACAATTCACAGCGCTTACCAGAGCACATACCCTCCCCAGTGTCTATCACCCAGTCACCCCATCCCTCCCACCCCACCCCCCACTCCAGCAACCCTCAGTTTGTTTCTTGCAATTAAGAATATCACCTCCTATTCTTATAAGGACACCAGTCATATCAGA
>NW_028043850.1:0-446 GCF_054177405.1 Leptonychotes weddellii
CATCACGATTAATGGGCAACTGAGGGGATGCTCTGACTCGCTAAGGCTGTGGCAGGGAATGCCACGGCTGGCAGAAGCCTGGGCCCTTGACTCATTCTGGACTGTTTTGGGGGGAAGAGTGGTGGCCGTGGGGATTCCCAGTTTTATTTCTGAGTGTTTTTGTTTTTCACAACAGAAACTCCTCTGTTACCAACCCCCCTGCCCCTGACCGCTCCTGAGGCATCGTGGGGGCTCCCCTGTGACTCAAGGAGCCCCCGCTGTAGATTTAGTTCTGTTGATTTTCATCCATCCCGCTGGTGACCCCAGCCCAGAGTTACCTGGTAATTTACAACCACATTTGTTAATTTACGGGCTGGGACGGTGGAGCCCAGAGCCCAGGAAATGACACTTCCCCTCTGGGGAAGCTCTGCTTTCTTCTCTCTCCGTGGGGACCAAGTGCCTGGGTA
>NW_028043851.1:0-446 GCF_054177405.1 Leptonychotes weddellii
CCCCCCATTTAGCTTTATTGTTCTCTGATTCCAAGAGAATTGCTACTGAGTTTGCTCTGTGGCGTGTTCAGTGCCTTTCTCTGTTTCTGCCTGGAACAGAGGAACACTGTGTGGGAACCTCCAAAAAGGTGAGTATGTTGACTTCTTGCCCTGGCCAATTCAAATGCACCTTTGTCCATGTTGAAAATCTAATTAAGTTTCTAATAACTGGAAGGAAAAGCAATACAAAAATATCCTAAGTGTCTTTATCCACACCGGGAACACTTCTCCCATCTTCAGTAAGTTTGTTTCTTCAGATGCTTCTGAGTATCGGGCATTGAACCAGCCTCTCTGTGGCACATTGGTCAGCAGAAGGGAAATGAGAATGTGACGCTTGCAGATAATGCTGGAAGCCTTTCTCTCCACCATCCCATGCCTACTTTTGGTTAAAATATTTTTCACGTCCC
>NW_028043852.1:0-446 GCF_054177405.1 Leptonychotes weddellii
TACATGAGAGAGAGAAGGGTCAGAGGGAGAAGCAGGCTCCCTGCCGAGCAGGGAGCCCGTTGCGGGACTCGATCCTGGGACTCCAGGATCATGACCTGAGCTGAAGGCAGTCACTTCACCAACTGAGCTACCCAGGCATCCCAATCTGTTGCATTTTCTATACACTAATGATGAAGTAGCAGAAAGAGAAATTAAGAAAACAGTCCCGTTTACAATTGCACCAAAATAATGAAATACCTAGGAATAAACTGAACCAAGGAGATGAAAAACCTGTACTCTGAAAACTGTAAGACATTTATGAGAGAAATTAAGGATGACACAAACAAATGGAAAGATATTCCATGCTCATGGATTGGGATAACAATTGCTCTTAAAATGTTCATACCAGCCAAAGCAATCTACAGATTTAATACAATGCAATTTAATACAGATTTGATGCAATTTAT
>NW_028043853.1:0-446 GCF_054177405.1 Leptonychotes weddellii
CGGGGCAGGGACACTGAGTTCTCCCCAGGACAGAGTGACTTCTTGCTTCTCCGTGACACAGCTACAGCAGCGGGCATAGCTGACGCGTATTGAGTGCTTGCTGGATGCCTGGCTCGGCTGTACGAAGAACCTCTCATCTGTTATTTCATTCATAGCTGACGTGTATTGAGCACTTGCTGGATGCCTGGCTCAGCTGTACGAAGAACCTCTCATCTGTTATTTCATTTAAACCTCGCAATATCCATGTTGGTGGGAAGGTCCTATTCATTTTTATTGCACAAATGAGGACCCTGAGGGCCAGAGGGGCTTGGTAACTTCTTTGGGTCAGTTTAAGGATTCAGGTAAATGAGCAGTTTCCCCTATTATCCATTAATCTTTCTGAATTAGGTGAATGAGGAAGAGAGTTTAATTCAAACCTCATTCCTGGGCACCCAGCCTTCCCCTCC
>NW_028043854.1:0-446 GCF_054177405.1 Leptonychotes weddellii
AAAGAGAGAGAGAGAAAGAGCACAAGCGGGGGCAGGGGGAGGGAAGGGCCAGAGAGAGAGAGAATCTCAAGCCAACACCACCCTGCGCAAGGAGCCCAACAGGAGGCTTGACCCTTGATCCTGAGATCATGACCTGAGCCAAAAGCTTAACCGACTGAGCCACCCAGGCACCCCTAGGGGTCTCAGATGTTTTAAGGGCACCAGGAAGATATAGAAGTAACTGTCCCAATGGATGAAGTTTTGTAGTCTCACAGATCCCAAGAAAGGAGTTCCTTAGAGCCATGGAGGGCCTCCCAGGGAAGCACCAGGGTTGGTCAGGAGAAAGAGGGAATGAAGGGAAAATGTGGGCAAGACCCTTTATTGTGGTTTCCATGGGAAGGGACAGGTGAGGCAGGGTAAGCAGGCTTAAGACTGGCTAGTTTGAATAATTTCAGTGGGCTCCAGGC
>NW_028043855.1:0-9458 GCF_054177405.1 Leptonychotes weddellii
AGCTCAGGTCATAATCCCGGAGTCCTGGGATCAAGCCTCATGTTGGGCTCCCCACTCAGCAGGTAGTCTGCTTCTTCCCCCCCCCCACCAACTTGTGCTCTCTCAAATGAATACATACTAAAAAAAAAAAAAAAATCTTTAAAAAAAAATAATAAAGGTACAAATTTCTATTTATAAGATAAATAATTTCTGGGGATATAATGTAAAGCATGGTAATAATACTTTACTATAGTGTATATTGAAAATTGCTAAGAGTAGATCTTAAAAGTTAATACATGAAAAAATTTTAATTATGTTAGGTGATAGATGTATTAACTAATCTTATTCTGGTGATCACTTCACAATATATACATATGTCAAATCATTATGCTGTATACCTTAATACAATGTTTTATGACAATTATAGCTCAATAAAACCAGAAAAAAAGAATTCAGTAATGTGACTGGCTATAATATTTATATATAGGAATTTCTATACATAATGTAGATATAGTAATCAGTAATATTTATAGATAGCCTTCATGTATACAACCAATAATTAGAAGGTAAAATGGAAGAAAAATCCTATTTCCAATAGCAACAATAAAAAATTCCTAGACAAAAAGTTTAACTGAAAGAATTGTAAGATATAAAGAAAACTTTAAATCATAGAAAAGACTTGAACAGATGGAAAAGCCTAATATGTTCTTGGAGAGGAAATCTCTATATCATAAAGATACCATAAGTTGTCCTGGTGTTAGTCCATAAATTTAACATGATTCCAATTAAATAGCAACAATACTTTTTAAGTGAACCGCTAATTCTAAAATTTATATGGTAAAACATACCAACAAGAATGACCAGGAAAATAATGAGCGGAGGTCATCCCTATCAGATATTTGAACATAAGGCTACTAAATAATGTGACATTAGTGCATAAATAACCAACAGATCAGGACACTAACATGAAATTAACCCAAATACATAGAATTATTATATAACAAAAGTAAATCTCAAATTAATGTGGAAAAGATGATGGTAAATTAACTGGGTGGTCATCTGGGGAAAAAAGTTGGAGCCATTTATTTTACTTTACACCAAAACAAATTCTAGGTAGTTAAAGTACTTAAAGGTAAAAAAAAATAAAATAAAATATCATAAAAGCAGAAGAAATCACAGGAGAACTCTTTTGTAACCTCAGAACAAGGAAGGCCCAACTATGGCCAAAAACAACAACAAACCCATAGCCAAAAAGAAAAAGCAGATAAATTCTATTATTTAAAATTTAAGATTTTTCAAGACAAGAATCCTCATAAGTGAAGTCAAATGACAAGCTATGGGAAGGGCAAGAACCATCAGCAATTCGTACCTCAAACAAAGGGCTAATTTTCCTAATAAAAAAGAACTCCTACATGTCAATAACAAAAAATCACCAGAGCAAAAGAATACAATGAAACATATCAGAAGGAGTCCAAATCACAATGGAATCAGTGTTGCTTATCAGTGGACCTTAAAATTCGGGTGGGCCCAACTAATCACAAGGATCTTTAAAGGTGGAAGAAGGAGGCAGAAGAGAAAGTGACAATAGAAACAGGGTCAAAAGGATACATTCGTAATAAAAGAGCTACATTCATAGTAAAAGGAATGCACAGGGAAAACCACACTCCAAAACTATTTTTTTTTTTTTTATCAGATTTGTAAAGATCAAAAAGTTAAGACAGACTTTGTTGGCAAGGAAGGGAGCAAAGAGGCATCATCATATCCAGCAAGCAAGGGGGTACGAGCACAACTTCTGGGAATGACAGCCTTTGGATGACATTTCATAAAGGCCACCTGTATTTAATGCTATTAAATAGCAATTCTGATGCAAAGAAGGTATCCTATAGGCATTCTTGCCTATGCATGGAAATAATGTATGCACTAAAACATTGTTTATAACAGAAAAAAAAAATCACAAATGAATCAAGTGTCCATTAATAGGGTAGGAGTTAAATGAATTCTGTGTGAATGAATTCCACAGCGTAATATTCTGCAGCTGTAAGAAGGAATAAGGAAGATTTTACTGATATGGAACAATTCGTGAGATACAGTCTTAAATGAAAAAGCATGGAGCAGAATAATGCCTATCGTAGGCTTGCATTCATTTTTTTTTTTAAAGGGGGAAGGGGCACCTGGGTGGCTCATTTGGTTAAGCATCTGACCTCAGCTCAGGCCATGATTTCAGGGTCCTGGGATTGGGTCTCCCTGTAGCCTCCTTGCTCAGTGGGGAGCCTGCTTCTCCCTCTGCCCCTCGTCCCACTCATGCTCACACTCTGTCTCTCAAATAAATAAAGTCTTAAAAAATAAAAGGGTGGAAGACTATAACATACACACATGTATAGTAAAAAATTTAAAAATACGAGTATGATTTCTTATACATATAATTGTTGGCTAACTAGAACCGAAACACTAGAGACCAGTACTCAGGAAAAATCGCGCCTCTGGTTGTCTCAGGAAAGCAGATCTGGGTGTTGGGGACACAGGAATGGGACTGTATTTTGCATGTATTCACTTCTGTGCCGATTTTGCAACCTTATAATACCTTTTCTAAAAATACAATATAAAATTAAACACTGTGCCTAAAAAGAGAATATATCACTTGAGATTTTATTATTTTTGAGTCTAAAATCACCTACTCTGCCTTTATATCTCCTATGACTACTGTTAATTTTCTCACATTCAATATGTTAGCAAGATTAACAAAGGAACACCTTGTATGAATGGGGTACAGCCCACACGTTAGTGTCTCAGATTTTAGTCTCATTTCAAAAAAACAGGCATCTCCCTTTTTACAGAGATATTTCCCTTCAGCCCTCCCCACAAGTGGGTTGCCTGAGAAGCACTCCTCATTTATACCGGCCCTTTGCCAGCAACCTGTGCCCCGGTCAGATACTTGGATACATTTGCATAAGAGATCTTAACCACAAGTTGTTAATTAACATGGGTGTCTCTTTCAACAGCAATTTCCCCTCATTCATTCCCCTCACTGGGCAACTGAAGAGGCTCCGAGGGGCGCCTGGGTGGCTCAGTCATTAAACATCTGCCTTCGGCTCAGGTCATGATCCCAGGGTCTTGGGATCGAGCCCCGCATCGGGCTCCCTGCTCCGCGGGAAGCCTGCTTCTCCCTCTCCCACTCCCCCTGCTTGTGTTCCCTCTCTCGCTGTGTCTCTGTCAAATAAATAAATAAAATCTTAAAAAAAAAAAAAAAAAGAGGCTCCAAGCATTCTGGGGATAACGTTACTGGGGAGTTAAACTGAGGAGACATTTTGTTTATGTCTCGTGGGATGGACTTGTGTTGTTCTGCAGTTCCTTCCATGTCTAGTTAAGTCCTGGTTGCTATTAACAGTGGTGACAGTGGCTTCCAGGAAGGCCCCATCAGCCCACAGAGCCAGGAGTCTTACTGGCATTGGAACAGGTTTTCTTTGACACCCAACACCACAAACACTTGTGAGGTAGGGAGGAAACAAGGTTTGAAAGGGTTCCCAGCCAGAAGCTTGTCTGGGGGAAAATCCTTCCAATCCCCAGACACGTAAATTCTCTGGAAGCAGAGAATTCCGTTCACAGATGCTTTGTCAAAAGAGAAGTTCTCTCATAAGGAATATACTCAATAATATAATATATATAATTATAAATATACCACACTTTTCTTTCCTATGGGATTTATATGAAATAGAATTCATTAGAATGCCTGTGTCCATAACCCACACACTTATAGCAATAACCCAAATACTTTGTACTTCAGCATAGGTCACATGTTTTATACATCCCAACCATCAATTAAAATTTTATTTGATAGGTCAACATCAGTAAAACTAGAAAAAAAACTGTTTGATCAAGCATGCTAAAGTCTAGATTATCTTTCGTATAAAAGATAATATGATTTAGTAGATCTTACAAAATCACTGTTACAGGAGGTAGACAAAAGTATGCAACCAAAAAACATGGGATAAAGTATTACAGAAAAATGTAGGATAAAGTATTATAGAGGGTGCGTCAGGTACTTAGCTCATTAAAACATTAGGTTATTTTTCTGGATTTTGTGATTTGTGTGATTTGTCCGATATTTCCATTTTGCTATTTGTTGTAATTTCTTTATTCTAAGTATTAATTTGCTCATCTCATTTGTGTTCAATATTTTCTATCCTTTTTCTAAAAGGGGTTCCTACAGATTATGTAAGCTTTGGGCCCCAGAAAACGTGGACTCACACCTGGTATTCACAGTCAATCTAAAATTTTAATTTGCCCATCTGCCACAGGATGGTTAGAATTACGGGACAGCTCCCGTTTTTATCCCAAAGACTCTCACATCCAGATCAGCCAAGCAACCTGAATCTGCAAAAATGCTGGAAACAGGGGTGCCTGGGTGGCTCAGTCGTTAAACGTCTGCCTTCGGCTCAGGTCATGATCCCAGGGTCCTGGGATCGAGCCCCACATCGGGCTCCCTGCTCCGCGGGAAGCCTGCTTCTCCCTCTCTCACTCCCCCTGCTTGTGTTCCCTCTCTCGCTGTGTCTCTCTCTGTCAAATAAATAAAATCTTAAAAAAAAAAAAAAAATGCTGGAAACAAAGCCCAGATCTTTAAATCCCTTCTCCCTTCTCCGCCTTGGTCTCTTTGGGGTATAGGAAACAAAATATGTTTCCCCCCCAAAATCTGCGTCCACCTCACTCTGCTAATCCTCAAGTGCTATCACTCTCCCAACATGCTCAAGGCCTCGCTGCACTTCTCACTGCAGATCTTAAAAGCGGAGAATTATAAGGCTTAATTCTCCCAGTGATAGAACTTCCGCAGAGTGACACACTTTACAGTCTCTGCTTCTGCGAGGCAGCCTTCAATTCCCAGGCTGCCGTGCTGCTTTAATTTTCTCACTATGAGAGGCTTTTCCTACCTACTGGCTATTATGCAAAATCGAATCTTTCCTAGCAGGACTTTCCACCAGTTTGTTCTATTCAGCTACTGAAGGTTTGGGTTTAGCTATAACCTGAAATCTGTGAGAAGCCCTCAACCAATTTTTGGAGTCCCCCCCCCCCCGTGCATTTGGGGGTGGAAATTCTCTACACGGCTGACAGTTATGGGAATGCACCATTCAATTTTCCCTTCAGAAAGCTGTTGTTGCAGGCAACGTAGTTGGCTGTCAGCTGCTGCACCTTCAGGATGCAAAGCAGTTCACAAGAAGCTAGACAAAGCCCTGCTCTCAGGGGCCTCCCTCCCCATCGCAGGATCCTCTACTGGGCAGTCATTGCTCTGGGCTCCCTGTTGCCTGGCCAAGCCTTTCTCAGAGCTGCAGCAAACCCTCAAGCTCTCTTCTCCTCTCTTCTTCTCCCAGGTGTCAGACCAGAATCCCAGTCCCAGGAAAGCTCCCCAACCTCCACTCGCTCTCTCCTTTATCCTTCATAGGTACTGCCCCCAATGAGTTTCCTGCAAATCCAATCTCATCTTAGCATCTGCTTCTCAAGGACTGATACACTACCCTAGAACACTTACATCAGGTGAGTAAGAGGGAAAGAAATTAATGCCATTTTGCTTTTGCAAAGAAAGAAGGAAAATAATATTTATGGGGCATCAACTAAATATCAGATATTATGAGGCATTTTAAAATACATTGTCTCATTTATTTATAAAGGTATCGTTATTCTCAGGTCTTAAAAAAAACTAAGTGAAATTCTGGTTAGTAAATTGCCTGCTGAAACCCTCAGTATTTAGCGTCAGCTCTGCTTAGGTTTCTAGAAGAATTCTAGATTTGGAGGATGTATATAGGTCACATACAGTTTTCATTAGCCTAGGGTAAGGGGTAATAAATGCCTTATGTCATAGGTTGAATGGAATGATCACTATTACCTGCAGCAGTCTCGCATGTTTCTATCATCTCTGCCCCTATCAGATCTGCCAGTTGGCCTTTCCCTCATTGATATGCCCACCACTCTTATCCTAAGATTCTCTGCCAAAGCTCAGACTGAATCTGAATCTACATGAGGGAGTTTCAATCCTCAAATCAGACAGCAAAAGTCCTACCAAATGGTAACTACAGAATATCATGAATGTTTTTTTTTAAATTGCTAAAACTCCCTAGACTTTCCATTTAAAAAGAATATACAGAGGGCGCCTGGGTGGCTCAGTTGGTTAAGCGACTGCCTTCGGCTCAGGTCGTGATCCTGGAGTCCTGGGATCGAGTCCCACATCAGGCTCCCTGCTCAGCAGGGCGTCTGCTTCTCCCTCTGACCCTCTTCACTCTCGTGCTCTGTCTCTCATTCTCTCTCTCAAATAAATAAATAATCTTTAAAAAAAAAAAAAGAATATACAGAAAAAGTCAAAAACTCTTAACAAAATCAATTGGAAGGAACGTACCTCGACATAATATAGACCATATATAACAAGCCCACAGTTGACATCACACTCAGGGGTGAAAAGCTGAAAGCTTTTCCTCTAAGATCCAAAACAAGACAAGGATTCCCACTCTAGCCACTTTTTTTTTTTTTTTTAATTTTTTTAATAGAGGGAGAGAGGGGTGGGAGGAACAGAGAGACAATCTTAAGCAGGCTCCATGACCAGGGTGGAGCCCAATGTGGGGCTGGATCTCACAACCCCAAGATCATGACCTGAGTGGAAATCAAGAGTCAGATGCTCAAATGACTGAGCTGCCCAGGCGACCCAAGATTCCCACTATTGCCACTTTAATTCAACACAGTATTGGAAGTCCTAGCCAGAGCAATTAAGCAAGAAAAAGAAAAAAGTTACAAAATTGGAAAGGAAGTAAAATTGTCACTGTTTACAGATAATATATTACATACAGAAAACCTTATTAGGACTAATAAATTCAATAAAGTTGCAGGAATCAAAATATGCAAAAAAAACTGTTGCATTTCTATACACCAATAATGAACTATCAGAAAGAGAAATTAAGAAAATAGTCCATTTTGATTACATCAAAAAGAATACCCTAGGAATAAATTTAACCAAGGAGGTGAAAGACTTGTATATTGAAATCTATAAAACATTAATGAAAGAAATTGAAGAAGACACAAATAAATGGAAGATATTCTGTGCTCATGGTTTAGAGGAATGGTTAAAATGTCCATATCACTCAAAGCAATCTACAGATTCAATATAATCTATCAAAATCCCAATGACATTTTTAACAGAAATATAACTCACAATCTTAAAATTTGTATGGAACCATAAAAGACCCTGAATAGTCAAAGCAGTCTTGAAAGAAGAACAAAGCTGATGACGACATGCTCCCTGGTTTCAAACTATATTACAAAGCTATAGAAATTAAAACAGTATGGTACTGACATAAAAACAAACACATCAATGGCACAGAAGAGAGAGCCCAGAAATAAACCCATGCATATATGGTCAATTAATTATCAACAGTGGAGCCAAGAATATACAATAGGGAAGAGACAGTCTCTTTATTAAATTGTATTGGGAGAGACCCAAAACTCTTAACACAGAGAACTGCTAGTTACCAGAGGGGAGGTAGTTGGAGGGGATGGGTTAAATGGATGAAAGGGATTAAGAGAACACTTGTCATGATGCACCCAGAGAAATGTATAGAATTGTTGAGTCATATTGTACACCTGCAACTAATATAACACTAGGGAATTTAAATAAAATTTAAATAAAAACTGGAGTTTAAATAAACGTAAGAATAATAAATTGTGTTGGGAGAATTGGACAGCCACATGCAAAAGAATGAAACTGGACCCCTATCTTTCACCATACACAAAGATAAACTCAAAATGGACTAAAGACATGATCATAAGATCTGAAACCATAAAACTCCTAGAAGAAAGCACAGACAGTAAGCTTCTTGACATAGGTCTAGGCAATGATTTTTTGAATCTGACACCAAAAGCAATAAAAGCAAAAATAAGTAAGTGGGACTACAAACTAAAAAGCTTCTGCACAATTAAGGAAACCATCAACAAAATGAAAAGGCAACCTAGTGAATGGGAGAAAAGATTAGCAAATCATCTATCTGATAAGTGTCTAATATCAAAATATATAAAGAACTCATAAAACTCAATAGAAAAAAAAATCTGACTAAAAATGGACAGAAGATCTGAGGAGACATTTTTCCAAAGAAGACATCCAGATGACCAACAGGCACATGAAAAGATGCTCAACTTTAATCATCAGGGAAATGCAAATCAAAGCCACCATGAGATACCACCTCACACCTGTCAGAATGGCTATTATCAAAAAGACTAGAAATAAATGTTGATGAGGATGTGGAAAAAAGGGAACTCTCATGCACTGTTGGCAGAATGCAAATCGATGCAGCCACTATGGAAAACAGTGTAGAGGTTCCTCAAAAAATTAAATAGGGGGGAGGAGCAAGGTGGCGGAGGAGTAGGAGACCTGGATTTCATCTGGTCCCAGGAATTCAGCTGGATAGGGATCAAACCATTCTGAACACCTATGAACTCAACAGGAGATCAAAGAATAGAAACAACTCTCTGAACAGAAAAGCGACCACTTTCTGGAAGGTAGGACATGTGGAGAAGTGAATCCGAGGTGATATTCGGGAGGATAGATGGCGGAGGAGGGGGCCTCCATCGGCCACTTCTGGCAAGTGATAGAGCAGCAGAGCACAAAATCAGAACGTTTAGAAGTCTGCTCCGCTGAGGGACATCACTCCAAGGGCTAAGCAGGGGGGTGGAACCCTCACTGGGACAGTGTGGTCTCAGGACCGTTGGGGTCACAGAAAGACCGGGGTGCCTGAGTGTGGCAGAGCTCCCAGGTATCAGCCGCCATTTTCACCCTCATCCTCCAAAGCTGTACAAAAAGCTTGCATGGAACAAAAACTCCCGAGAGCAAACCAGAGCAGATTACTGAGCCCGGACCCAGCAAGGGCAGGGCAATTCCGCCTCCGGCAAAGACATTTGGGAACCACGGCAACAGGCCCCTCCCCCAAAAGATCAGCAAGAACAGCCAGCCAAGACCAAGTTTACTGATCAATGATGTGGCTCTGTTCTACTCTCCTGCCTGATCACATTCTCTCCCCACTCCTTTTTTTTAAATCCTCTTCTTTTTTCAACCAACTTATCTTATCAATTCCTTTTATAAAATCTTTTATAATTTTCATCTTTACAGTCATATTCCATCCCTTCATCGTATTTACCCTTATTTTTGTACATATATAAGTTTTTCTTTCTTTAAAATTTTGGGAGGCACTTTCTTCTAACAGACCAAAATACGCCCAAAATCTAGTGTGTGGCACTGATCTATGCACCAGCCTGATCATATTTTATCATATTCTGGTTTTTTTGTTTTTTGTTTTTATTATTTTTTTCTTTTTTCTTTCCCTTTCTTTTCCCCCAGTTTCAGGTCTTTTCTGATTTGTTTAGTGTATATTTTCTGGGGTCGTTATTACCCTGTTAGCATTTTGTTCTCTCATTCATCTATTCTCCTCTGGACAAAATGACAAGACAGAAAAAAT
>NW_028043856.1:0-446 GCF_054177405.1 Leptonychotes weddellii
GGGAATTGGAGGCGGAGACGAACCATGAGAGTCTATGGACTCTGAGAAACAAACTGAGGGTTCTAGAGGGAAGAGGGTTGGGGGGAAGGGTTAGCATGGTGATGGGTATTAAAGAGGGCACGTACTGAATGGAGCACTGGGTGTTATACGCAAACAATGAATCATGGAACACTACATCAAAAAGTAATGATGTACTGTATGGTGATTAACATAACATAATAAAATTAAATTAAAAAAAGAAAGAAAAAGGGCGCCTGGGTGGCTCAGTTGGTTAAGCGACTGCCTTCGGCTCAGGTCATGATCCTGGAGTCCCTGGATCGAGTCCCGCATCGGGCTCCCTGCTCGGCAGGGAGTCTGCTTCTCCCTCTGACCCTCCTCCCTCTCATGCTCTCTGTCTCTCATTCTCTCTCTCAAATAAATAAATAAAATCTTAAAAAAAAAAAAAA
>NW_028043857.1:0-446 GCF_054177405.1 Leptonychotes weddellii
GCTAGTAGGGAAAGCTACCTCTTTTTCTATCTATGAATATTTTAGGGAAATCCCACTCAAAGTTGCCTAAGGGCCCGGTACTTATAACTCCTTTAGTTTTTTTTTTTTCTTCTTATGTTAATCCCTATACATTACATCATTAGTTTTAGATAAAGTGTTCCATGATTCATTGTTTGTGCATAACACCCAGTACTCCATGCAGAACGTGCCCTCCTCAATACCCACCACCAGGCTAACCCATCCTCCCACCCCCCTCCCCTCTAGAACCCTCAGTTTGTTTTTCAGAGTCCATCATCTCTCATGGTTCGTCTACCCCTCCCGATTTCCCCCGCTTCATTCTTCCCCTCCTGCTATCTTCTTCTTCTTCTTTTTTTTCTTAACATATATTGCATTATTTGTTTCAGAGGTACAGATCTGAGATTCAACAGTCTTGCACAATTCACAGC
>NW_028043858.1:0-446 GCF_054177405.1 Leptonychotes weddellii
GCGGGGAGGGGGCGGCCCGGGGATTGGCTGCGCTCGGCGCCTCCCCGCCCCTGCCCCCGACCCCGCGGCCGCGCTCCCCGCTCACCTCGCGGCGCTCCCCGTCCGCCAGCCCTGCCCCTGGCCAGCGCTGGGGCTCCTCGCCGGGCCCCGGCCGGGCTGGCGCCTGCGGGTGCTGCAGACCCAGAGAACGTCCCCCTTGTGTCCCTGAGCGGGGGAAAGAACTCAGCGCCCGCCCTCCGGTTCTGGTGGATGGATTTCGAGGGCCGGGGTTGGGGATGCCCAGGGAGAAAGGCGCGGGATTGGGGGGGTGGGGAGGAAGGTGGCGCGGGACGTGCAGTAAAGCTTGGATGAAGGGCCTCGGCCGCCAAATTCCGCAAACACTTGTTTTCTTCCTGGGGCCGCATCTGGGACACAGACGCGAGCGTGATTGGATACAGCTTCGGTTG
>NW_028043859.1:0-446 GCF_054177405.1 Leptonychotes weddellii
GACTCGGGAGTGACAAATACCATACTACTGCTATAGGTAACAACATGGATGAATGTCTAGCAAAAGAAACCAGACACAAAAGGGTGCATGCCGCACAATTCTACTTATATGAAGTTCAAGTACAGGCAAAACGAATGATGACTATAAAAGTTACAGTAGTGGTTGCCTATGTAGGACATCAACTGGGAGGATATGATCGGGCACCAGTGAGGATGCTGCAAATGATCTAGGTCTTGCGCGGGGTGATGGGTTGCACGGGTATATGTATGAAAAAAATCATTGAGCTGTACATTGACATTTTGTGAACTTTACTATATGTAAGTTATCCGTTATTTTAAAAATTTTTTTAAATGAATAAGCCGAAGTAATTTTTTTTATTCTTATGTTAATCCCCATACATTACATCATTAGTTCTAGATGAAGTGTTCCATGATTCATTGTTTGTG
>NW_028043860.1:0-446 GCF_054177405.1 Leptonychotes weddellii
TCCTGTTGAGTTTGTAGGTGTTCAGAATGGTTTGATCCCTATCCAGCTGAATTCCTGAGAGGAGACGAAATCCAGGTCTCCTACTCCTCCGCCATCTTGCTCCGCCCCCTCTTCAGCCTAATTTGATTGCCTACTTCTACCTTTTCCAAAGCACTCATCTCCTGCATATAGTCATATATTTTTATGTGCTTAAAGTCTGCCTCTGCCAGAAGATAAGTTGGAGGAAGGCAGAGACCTCATTGCTTTCGATTGTTACCATGTAAACAGCACTGGTTTGTAAGGTCTGGAAGAGAGAGAAGAAAGAAAAAAGCCCTAGTGAAAAAGGAACTTGCCCAGATTAGTTTCTTATTGCTGCTCTCAGAAATTACCACAAATTGAGGAACTTAAAACAATAAAAATTGTATTATCTGACAGTTCTGGATGTCAGAAATGGAAACAGGTCTCAT
>NW_028043861.1:0-446 GCF_054177405.1 Leptonychotes weddellii
ATGGAACACTTCATCTAGAACTAATGATGTAATGTATGGGGATTAACATAAGAATAAAAAAAATAAAAATAAAAATAAAAATAAATAAAAAAAGAAAGCAAGACAGACAGACTAAAAAAAAAAAAGAAACTATCCCTAAAACAGCATTCTTTAGTTTTAAAAATATATAAAAATAAATGGATCTATGGCAAAACCAGTGTAGAGTTGTAGATAAATATACTTGAAATAAACACCACTCCAAAGCTAGACCCAATGGCTTAGGTTTATAAAGTTTACAAATAGATAACAGAAGCGGGGAAATGAGCAGCTAGGTTAATGAGAAGTAGAGTAGCAGGGTAGAGTGAAGGTAGAATGAGGTTAGGTGAGAGGATATTGAACAACCTAACCCAGAAAACTCTCACCTCGGGGCACCTGGGTGGCTCAGTTGGTTAAGCGACTGCCTTCAG
>NW_028043862.1:0-446 GCF_054177405.1 Leptonychotes weddellii
TCACGAAGTTACACTTAGTGCGGGACTTTTCTGCTTGAAATCAACTCAGGGATTCCACAAGAAAGGCGGGCCACTTCCGGTGACTTCTAACCCCAGCTGAGATGGAGGAGGGGCAGAGACAATTCGATGTGTACATTTTCTCACAAAACATAAGAGATACAGAACAGTGACTAAGAAGAATGGAACTAAAGATCTTGCCTTTATCACCGCAGCTTAGAAATACCTGCATCCATGCAACGCTTTCTACGTGTCAATCACTGCGTGAGGGCTTGATACGCGCTGCCTCATTTAACACTCGCACGGAGGGCTCTCGGCTACCAAAGAATAAACCGAACCAGAGTTTAAGTAATGTGGCCGCAGTCTTTTTTTTTTTTCTCTTTTGTTTTATTCTTATGTTAATCCCCATACATTACATCATTAGTTTTAGATGTAGTGTTCCATGATTC
>NW_028043863.1:0-446 GCF_054177405.1 Leptonychotes weddellii
GCTCATAATGTTAAAAATAGAACTACCCTATTATCTAGTAATCACACTACTGGGTATTTACCCCCCAAAATACAAAAACACGAATTCAAAGGGATACAAGCACCCCAATGTGTATAAGCAGCATTATTTACAATAGTGAAATTATGGAAGCAGCCCAAGTGTCTGTCGATAGATGAATGGATAAAGAGGTGGTGTGTGTATATATATATATATATATATATATATATATATATATATATATATACACACACAATGGAATATTACTCAGCCATCAAAAAGAATGAAATCTTGCCATTTGCAATGACCTGGTTGGACCTAGAGAGTATAATGCTACATGAAATAAGTCAGTCAGAGAAAGCCAAATACCATATGATTTCACTCAAATGTGGAATTTAAGAAAGAAATACAAAACAAAAAAAAAAAGAGAGAGACAAGCCAAAAAAGGA
>NW_028043864.1:0-446 GCF_054177405.1 Leptonychotes weddellii
CTGGGGACGGGGCTAACATGCAGAATCTGATTCTGGTTCTGGAGTGGGCCTGGGGTTCTGCACATCTAAGAAGTTCCTGGCTGATGCTGATGCTGCTGGTCTATGGACCCCACTTAGGTAACCAGATTCTAGAACTTTCACAACATTCGTAGACTTTCTAAACATTCTGGACTCCTCCAAACATTCTAGACTCTTCCCATCATCCTTCACTTTTCTCATCCCTCCAGGACCCCCCCCCCCGCCACGTCCTCGCGCTCCTTCCACCTCCTCTGTCACTCTCTTGTGCACCTAAGCAGCCGCAGTTCACTTATTCATTCATCAAACGCTCGCTGAGCACTCACTCTGTGTTAGGCTCTGGGGAAGCTGAGGTGAATCAGACGCAGGCCCTGCCTTTGGTGAGCACCCAGTCCAGCCAGGGTGGGGAGACTCAGGATCAGGAAACCAGA
>NW_028043865.1:0-445 GCF_054177405.1 Leptonychotes weddellii
CGAAGGCAGTTGCTTAACGAACTGAGCCACCCAGGCGCCCTATTTTAAAAGATTTTATTTATTTATTTGACACAGAGAGACACAGTCAGAGAGAGAAGACAAGCAGGGGAAGTGGGAGAGGGAGAAGCAGGCTCCCTGCTGAGCAGGGAGCCCAATGAGGGACTCGATCCCAGAACCCTGGGATTATGACCTGAGCTGAAGGCAGACGCTTAACGACTGAGCCAGCCACGTGCCCCACTCCTTTTCTTTTTAAATTAAAACCTCTACATAAGTGATACTTAAAAATTTTCCATAGTTTCTCTTTGATGAGTTTGAGTTTTTATGAGAAGAATTTAAATGTCAGCATTTTTCTTATCAGAAAATTTGTCTAATTATGAAAAAAAATATACAGAGTTCATAAATATGTGTAGCATTTTAAAAGTAGAATTTAAAACTTATGCCTTTA
>NW_028043866.1:0-9458 GCF_054177405.1 Leptonychotes weddellii
GGCCGTCAATGGAGATGCTGCGGGGAGTGGTCTGTCCTTGGGCCGTCAATGGAGATTCTGGGGGGAGTGGTCTTTCCTTGGGCCGTCAATGGAGATTCTGGGGGGAGTGGTCTGTCCTTGGGCCGTCACTGGAGATGCTGCGGGGAGTGGTCTGTCCTTGGGCCGTCAATGGAGATTTCGGTGGGAGTGGTCTGTCCTTGGGCCGTCACTGGAGATTCTGGGGGGAGGGGTCTGGGTAGAGTGGGTAGAAGGCTGTAGAATACTGGCACACTGTGGTCTTACCCAGTTGGTAAAACATAGCTCTACTTGAATTAAACACTCCTCCTCCGCTCTTGCGCCCATATAACCGAAAATGTCTAGAAAAAGAGAGCAAACAATGGTAGTCGCTGGTCTCACTTTAAATTTATGGCTGCTCGCCAACTGTGCCTGGCAGTAGAGATTTCTCTATCCTTTCCCTCAAATGGCTTCCTCATTCCTTTTTGTCTCTGGTCAAGGCCTGACACCTCTATTTCCATCTTAACTCTCAGGGGATGACGCAGTTTCCTATGCATTGAGAACACAGGAACAATCAGAAAGGAACCTGCATAAGCACGTCTGCACCCCCACCTGCACCTGCCCCCTGGCCTCTGCTCACAGATGCTGCCTCATTGCCCACGACTGCAGGGTGGGAGGGCTGCCCCCCTCCCCCAGTCCGGCTGCTCCCCACACTCTCTCCCTGCCACCTTGGTCTAGTCCATGATGGAGAGCAAGCACTTCTCCCTCTCTCTTGCACAGTCAACATTTCCTTCTTCACTGGCCATTCCCACCAATATGCAAACCCATCCCTTATTGCTTGCATCTTCACAAAATATTTTTGACTCTAGTATCATCTTTAGCTACTGCCTATTTCTCTTTCCCTCATGCAAATTCCCTGAGATAAATGTTTGTATTCTCTCCTATCTTTAACTCTCTTACAGTCAGGTTTTTTTCTCTACGCCACTCAACAAAAACCATGGCAAGACTGCAATGATTTGCATGCTGCTAAATGGTCTAGTGGTCACTTTTTTCAGTTTTGTGTTGCTAGATCTGCCAGCAGCATTGACATGGTTGAATATTCTATCCTTCTTGAAACACGTTTGCACTTGGCCTCCAAATCTCAGACCCTGGGCCTCTTCTTTTTTTTTTTTTTTTTTTTTAAAGATTTTATTTATTTATTTGAGAGAGAGAGAATGAGAGACAGAGAGCATGAGAAGGAGGAGGGTCAGAGGGAGAAGCAGACTCCCCGCCAAGAAGGGAGCCCGATGCGGGACTCGATCCCGGGACTCCAGGATCATGACCTGAGCCGAAGGCAGTCGCTTAACCAACTGAGCCACCCAGGCGCCCCCCCTGGGCCTCTTCTCTTGGCCATCTGCACCCACTCCCTTGGTGATCTCATAAGCTGATGAGCCCTAAAAGTACCTCTCTAGCCCAGTACTCTCTCTGAACTCCATATTCAAATAAACATCTGTGTACTGGATATCATCACTGGGATAGTCTCCTTGTTATCTAACTTTTCAAGTCCCTAACCAACCTCCTGATCTTCTCTCTCACCCCCACCCTACCTTTGCTTCGTGTTTCCCTGCCATATTGATGAGCTCCATGTCTCCATTGTTGCAGTCAAACACCTTGGAGTCATCTTTTGTGCTTTCTTTTCTATCAGACCCCTGTATGCCGTCTGTAAGCGAATCCTGTTAGCTTTAACTCCACATAGACCCACCGTCTCTTACTGGGGTAGTCGTCCTCATTTCCCCTGGGTCTCCCTAATCTATTTTTAACATGGCCGCCAGAGTGATCTCCTTACAATGTAAATCAGATACTACCACTCAGAACCTCCCACTAGCCTTCCATCTCACCCTGACAGGAAGGTAAAGTCGCCACCATGGGCTGCAGGGCTCCATGACCTGGATTCTACCACCTCTTTGCCTCTTTGACTTCAACTCCCCATGCCCTCTCCCGGCTCACTCCAGCCACACTGGCTTTGAACGTTTCTGGTAAATGTCTGCATCAGGGACACTGCCCTCGCTTTTCTTCATCCTGAAATGCTCCCTCCCCAGGTAAACAACATGGCTCCCTCCCACCCCTTCCTCCGGGCTCTACTTGAGTGTTGCCTTATCAGTGAAACTTTCGCTGTTTATTCTACTTCTAATTGCCTCGGGGACCCCCATCTGACCTCCATGGCATTTATCACCATCTACCATACTATGTATCTTTTTATTTATTTTGTTTATTGTCCAGCTCTCATGACTGGAATGTGAATCCCATGAGGTCAAGGATTTTGTCTGTTTTATTCACTGCCGTAACCCTTTTGCCTAGAAAAGTGCCAAGCACATAGTAGGTGTCAGTAAGTATTTGCTGAAGGAAAAAAGGAATTGTCGTATGGTGTCAGGAGGACTTAGAAGACCTAGGTCTTAACATTTTGAACCCACTGTTTCTTATGTATATACTCTGGGGCAAATCACTTAACATTTCTGCGTACTAGTTTCTTTCCATCTGTAAAACATTTCTGTTTGTAGAGTACCTTACCAAAATTGTTGGTCAGGATTAAATGAAATGATAAATGTGAAAAATACCTTCTAATTTGTATTACACAAATGTTAATTAACATGAACAATACTATTTATAATCACATGAAAAAGAAAGGAAATGGACAGACCAGAGATGTATATTCTCACTTTTGCCCAACAGAGTCTTGTGTTTTGTATCAAGGGCCAATTTGCAACATTTCGTGGGGCATTTATAGCTTGAATAATGCTTATTTTAGATAGGTGGAGAAGGTAACTCAGGTTACCCCTCAAACAAGAAGGCTGTTCCCAAACTAAATTTTGACAGTTGTTCTGGGGCTGTGAAAACTCAGGTTTCTGCGGTTCCTAAATAGGTCAAGTTATGGTATAATGGCCACAGGCTGTAGAAGAGGTGAGTGAAACAACATGGATGGGATTTCTCCTTTGCAACTGGGTTATGCCTTCTATCAGAGACGGTCACAGGCCCGTGATATTTGTGACACGCTGGTTCTCTAGTCATTATATCTTTACCATAAAAACATTAGTCATATTTTTTCAGGCTTTTATTCTCTTAAGAATAGGAACGTGGGTAGCCGATTATAAAGTTCATTCTTTAGTATTGTGTGGAGCTTTTCAGAGAACTTTATAATCATTCTAATTAATTTGGAATTTCCAAGAAGAATAAAAAAAAATATTCCCCAGACTAATAATTCTGAAACAAAAAGAATTTATATGTAAAATTGAAATGATCAAGTGACCTACTTACATACACTTGTCTTCCTTCCTCCACTTCATTTGTTACCTTTATATGATCTGAAGTACGTGCTGGAGGAATAAAATTTGTGGTGAGCCAGTTCACCACACCACCCAGCCTGTGGGCAAAGAATGAGAGAGTAGTCCCTTGAGAAGTTTGCTGAGCAATGAGCACAAGGACGTCCAGAGTGCGGAGCCCTTGGAGTGGTACAGCGTCTACGCTGTCTTACACAGCGAGGAGAGGGCCAGGCTGTTTCCACCAGTGAAGAGAAATCTGAAGATTTAAGAAATCTGAAATTTAAGGGAAAAACTCAGCGGCGGCTCATTTGCGGAACAAAAAGCTACTTCTTCAGTGGTAAGTTTTTGCTTTGTTTTGGAATTTAGAAAATACTGTATCTGTGTTGTCCTAATAACTGTTTTATGCCTTGAAGGTAAAAGAAAATATTGCAACGTTCATCTTAGGGAGTCAGGTGTTGACCGAAAGCTTATTTAGGCAACTTTGGTTGTGCCTTGGGGAGAGAGGAGGAGGCTAAATTTTATTGGGTCTATTGGGAGCTACTCATTGTTGTAGACTTCACATTTATTTCAGGTAGTTCTGACGGCAGTCCTGGGAGGCAGGTGTGATTCAGGAGTTAGACAGAGTCACAGGATCAGTGTGTGGCCGTGGAGGGATTTGAGTCCAGGTTCGTCCGATTCCAGAGCCGGTGCTCTCCCTATCTCACAAAGATGTTAAGTATGACCTTCAGGTGCTCATGACCCGACACATGGTGGCTTGTACCTCAAAAAGCCTGTAGCATTTGCAAGGAGCCCAGTTTTGAAAGGACGATCATCTGTATGAATCATAACTATAAGGAAGAGATGCAGATTCTGTAAACCCAAGCCAAACACAGTCTCCCTGACTGACTGCACATGCCGTGGGCTCTGAGCTGTGTTACAAGACAGGATGCTGGTGCATCTACACATGGATGGCATACAGAGGAGGTGAGAGGCTGAGGGAGGGAGGGACTGCCATGGGAGAGCAGCGAAGGGTGAGGAGACAGGGCAGGAGCAAGTGCCATGTGGATGGAGAAGAGAGATGAGCTAGCAGGGCTGATGGTGGCAGGAGGGGTGGGCGAGCCTGGAGCCAGCTAGCTGAGTGAGGGTGTGAAGCTGTTTGTGAACATACACCCATATGTGTCTGCACTCCTGGGTCTGGTTCAAGAGAACGCACCAGGCTCTAATTCATGGGAAGATGTTCTAGTGATAACATCGTCTTCCAAGTGAAAGTGACAAATGGGTGGCAATGAGTCTCACTGCGCTGTGGGTTAATGCGTTTATGCCATTAAATACTGTTGCTGCATTTATATGACAATATGGGAGACGTCTGCTTTAGTCGTGCATTCTGCTTTCTCTTATTAAATGTCTTAAACCTTCTGAGACTTCCTTTATCTGGAGGTCGCTTATCTGATAATACAAACTCTCTAAGACAAACTGAGAACGAGGAAATGAACCCCAAAAGAGACTGCAACCAAAATAAAAATTATAAAGCCCATACCCTGAACCTTGGGAGTGATTCTCCCAGGGGAGACCCTCAAGTGCACACTCAGAAGTACTGGCTCTTACTTTAGGTGCAGTTCTGATAAGTGGGGTGGCTTGGTTTCCCAGCCCAGAGCTTATTGGAAGCAGAAAGGTCACCTGCTGGTGTCAGACGCTGAGAGCAGTGGGCTGATAGACTGGCTGGCATCAGAAGTTGGGGTGGAAGAATCCCAAACTTGATAGGACAGCTCAACATACTTAACCTGGGCTCATTTTTTTTTTTTAGATTGCACATATAATTTTAATAATATAGAGAAAATATATTTTATATTTGTGAATCAAAGTACAAGGCTTTTTTTATGTTATGTTAATCACCATACATTACATCATTAGTTTTTGATGTAGTGTTCCATGATTCATTGTTTGTGTATAACACCCAGTGCTCCATGCAGAACCTAGGCTCATTTAATGTAGACAAGCAAAGGGTCCCAAGTATCTGAGCAATCTCGGCGTGCAATTTGGGGCACTGCTGCAGAGGAGAAAGCCTCGCATCCATGGTGGGGGCCACAAAGGGCATCAGGGGCAGGGCTGGATGATGGCAATTTGACCGGAAGACCTGTTTGAGCAGGAATTTCATGGATCAGGTCTCAAATCTTAAAATATAGATCTGCACATGATCAACCTTAGTTGACAGTTAACGTAGGATAACTTTCCCCAAGAACAAGGGCGGGCAGAGTGGGCATCGCCGTGCTGCTGTGTGGAGTGGGCTCAGCAGCACATGCCTTGTCCCGCGCTCAGGGGACGTGATGGCTGCACACGGGTGTCATGATCTGAAAAGGCTTCCATACCGGAGGGTGCTGAGTGTTTCAGAAAGAAGTACATGCTTATGTATCTTCCCGACTTTGTCTGTTTTGGAAGTAGAATGAGGAGATGGAACTAGGAAGAGAGAGAAAACTGCACGAGGAGAGAACGCAGGTGTAGAAGACAGGGCAGGCTGGGAAGAGGGGCAAGAGATGCGAGGAAGAAATGCGAGATGACCCGCAGAGGCTGTAAAGGGGGGGGGCCAGGAGCAGGGTGGGGCCAGTGGCACCTTGACGGTGGCCCTGGTGCCCTAGGGCCTCATCCAGCAGCGAAGCGTCCCTACGCTGAGCCCACGCGTGGGTGTGGGGTGTCCCGGGAGTGGGGTGGATGCGGCCTCTGGGTCCCCCTGCTCAGCACCCTGCTTCTTTGATGGGCTTCCAGGTCGTAAGCCCTCCACGCTGCTCCCAGCCCCGGGTGCTCCCCTCCTCCTCACCGTACCCCACCGTCTGAAGTTCCAGGGGCGAGTGGATGATGAGATTCGTGAACCTCAACCTCCGAGCCCTTAGCTGAGGCCCTGAGACTCTTCCTGCTCAAGTGCGGGATTAGCAGGATCCCAGGCTCCAGCCAGCCTGTCCGTCAGAATCTGCATTTTCAGCCCTGGAGATTCACAGGCCAAGTGCAGGAGTGGGGGCTGTTAGTCACACTGTAAACACGGGGCAGACATGAGCAAGCCCCTTGTCCCAGCCCAAAGCGCTGAAGCAGCTGCGTGCTGTGCTTCCGGAGGGGGTTGGGATGTGCTTGTGTGTGGGGGGGGTATGTGTGTGTAAGGTGTATGCACGTGGATGTGCGTGTGTGTGGGGTGTATGCATGTGTGCTCGTGTGGGGGTAGTTTATGCATGTGTGGTGTGTGTGTGTGTGTGTGTGCAGGGTGTATGCACGTGGGGTGTGTGTATATGATGTGTGTGGGGGGGTGTATGTGGGGGTGTCTTGTGAAGTGTGTGTGGAAGTTTGTGGGGAGCAGCCTGTGACCGTCTATCCTGACGTCACCCTTTCTCATTTCTGTAGCACCTTTATAAATCAGCCTGACTGTTCCCCTCAGAAAGAAAATGCAGGCCCTGAATCTGGGTCACTGGGGAACACAATGAATCAGTGGGGTTCCCGGGCCCTGAGCTGGGCACCCTCCCCCCGTGATGCACAGTGAACACCAGGAGGAACTGAGGCACCGATGTCTGTACAAGTTCAAGGAAGGAGACTTGAGATTTTATTGTGGGTTCATCAACATCGAAATCATTTGATTGGAGGTCCAATTTTCTTTCCCAGAAAGATTGGTCCCGTGTGTGGGGCAGCCCTCTCCTCCTTTCTGGTAGATAAACATGTTTTAGTAAGCCACTATCCCCTGTTCTGTGTGTATAATTAAATGAAAATACGATAAAATTAAGTCTTTGGTCTTTTCGTCAGTTTGGGCTTTTTCTGATCTCGTGATCCCAGCTGCAGTGGTCGCCTCTCCCCACGCCCCCCCTGCCCTTCTGAAACCGCGGCGAGCACCTGGTCACCAAATCTCCTCTCGAGACGCGCGGGGCGGTTCTCGAGGTCAAACGCCAGGCCACGGTGTCCTTTGAGTTCCTGATCTGGTGGGACAGGTGCTAAGGAGGCCCTTCTGTCACCTTCGCTCTGTATTCTGGTGAAATCCACTGTGCCCTCCTTGAAGAGTTTTGTGATTTTTTTTTTAAAGATTTTATTTATTTGTCAGAGAGCGAGAGAGAGAATAAGCAGGGGGGGAGCAGAGGGAGAGGGAGAAGCAGACTCCCTGTTAAGCAGGGAGCCCGACACGGGGCTCGATCCCAGGACCCCGGGATCATGACCTGAGCCAAAGCCAGACGCTTAACGACTGAGCCACCCATGTGCCCCAAGTTTTGTGATATTTTTAAGTCTGAGAGAGACCAGTCCCATTGGAAGTTAGTTTTAGAGCTTCTTAGACCTATTTTATTGATTGTCTCATTCGGTCAAAAATACCATGTTCTCTAGCTTTCCTGTGCTGAGCGGATGTCCAACATTCCGACACATTTCCTGCTTCTCACGTGAAGCAAAATTGCATGTTCACCGTTCTGGAAACTGACAAAGAAATTGCAATTACAGGAACACTCAGACAGTGAAGATGGTCAGGAAATATCCTGAAGGTGTGGTTTTTCCAGCAGTGATATCTGTAATAGTTGCTGCAGTAGACATTTCCTTGTTCTTAGAAATTGTTTCCTTATGCAAGCAATGTAACTCATTGTTAAATGTGTGGAAAGCACAGAGACACAGAAACAAAATGATATTTCTTCTCTTTCTAACTCCTCAGGCAACCACTACCATCATTTTAATGCATTTCATCCCAGGCTGTATTCTGATCACAGTTTTGTCATAGTTTCTCACTTTTACTTATAAAAACTCATCATTTATCACACTTCCTGTGTCTAGAATGCTGTGGTCAGAGTTAGAACTTTAAATTTGGGGCCTGAAACACAATTCTATAAAGAGACAGCTACTGTCATGAGGCCAACTCGACATTTTGAAAACCTCTCTCCTCCCATTCCGAAGGTCCTGGGCATTATATAAAGAATAATATTAGTTCAGTTGAACTCATCTTTAAAACAGTGGCTGTGCCTGGCATGGGACACGCACAGAATGCCACGCGTGAGGGGTCGCGTGTCCCCATTGCTGAGCAGCGGGGCAGCCACCTGCCACAAAGTGTCAGGAACACAGACTTTTAAAGGTGTATCTCTTGAGGATGCGGGGAGGCTGCATCTGTAGGGATCCTATAGGAGCACTTTCTTACACTGCCTCCCTTGCATGCCTAATTCTCCCGGACCTCTTGACTGGGCAGCCTGATTTCCTCAGAACTCCTCCTCTTCGTATCTTTTGGCCCAAGTGTTCCTTTGGTACCCCTGAGAATGAGGCCAGCCAGCGTTGGTCCCGTGTGTAGGGCAGCCCTCTCCCCTGTGGCCCCCGCCTCTGGTCCAACCAGCCTCTCTCTTCCTTTCTCAGGGTCCTGCTTTCGGGCCCAGTCTGCTCCAGAGGGAGGAACCCAGCCCGTCCCAATCATGGCAGAAGGGCTCCTTGGTCCCGATTCTTGCTGCAAGGACTTCAGTGACACCCAGGGTGACCAGGACTGTGCGGCTTTCAGCACAGAAATTTCCACCCCCTGGCAAACCAGGGTGGTTGGCCACCCTGAGCCTGGCAGCCCCATAAGGAGAACCGGGAGGTCAGTGCTGGTGTGAAAGGCTGAGCCCCGTCCCTGTGGGCTCAGGGGTCCCCTGCTGGTTCACGGGGGCCAGGATCTCCTCTGCCCTGGTGGGCTATGCCTGAGGGCTGAGCAGAAAACAACTTGAGTCAGAGGACCCGAGCTTTGGGTGCTGGAGAGCGGGACTGTGCAGAGGTCAGTGTGTGCCCCTAGTGCTGCCACTGAGCCCAGGTGTGGGTCCCGGGGGCCCGTGTGGGGGTCAGCAGTGCCGCCTGCTTACCCCGAGGGTGAATAATGAAACATTTTTAAAAGATTTATTTATTTATTTGAGATAGAGAGAAAGAGCAGTGGGGGAGGGGCAGAGGGAGAGAAAGAATCTCAAGCAGACTCTGCACGAAGCCTGATGTGGGGCTCGATCCCACAACCCTGAGATCATGACCTGTGCTGAAACCAAGAATCGGCCGCTCAGACTGGCTGAGCCCCCCAGGCGCTCCTGAATCACGAAAATTTCACTTGTGCCCGCTGCTCTCCGTAGCTCCATTCTGTTGCTGTGAGTCTCACCGCTGATCTTTTAGCTACACATTCACTACGGCTGTGGCCTCCACTTCCCCGGTGCCATCTCTCTGAAAGCCTTCGACCAGCCCTCA
>NW_028043867.1:0-445 GCF_054177405.1 Leptonychotes weddellii
AAAAAAAAAAAAAAAGAAAGAGTTCTGGAACGAGGGAGTGGGGATGGTTGCGTTGTGAATGTGCTTCATGTTACTGAGCTGTACAGTGCAAAATGGTGAAGAAGGTGAACTTTATAGTGTATTTTATCACACTTAAAAGAAAGTAAAAAAAAAAAAAAGAGTGAATGATGCCCACCACACACTCTAGCCCTTTATCAACATAGTTTTTCTATCCAGTGCTTGCCCCAGTGGACACCAGAATCACCGGGAGAGCTTGTGAAAACACGGCTGGCTGGGCCCCCACCCGGTTCCTCTCGAGTTTCTCATTCACATATCTGGGCTGGGGCTCAGTAATTTCTAATGAGTTCCCAGGTGGTACTGCTACCGCTGGTTCAGGAACCCTACTTTGAGAACCACGGCTCTGTGCTTTCCAATATGGCGGCCCCTGGTCACTGGTTATCGAGGC
>NW_028043868.1:0-445 GCF_054177405.1 Leptonychotes weddellii
TTTTTATTGTTATGTTAATCCCCATACATTACATCATTAGTTTTAGATGTAGTGTTCCATGATTCATTGTTTGTGCATAACACCCAGTGCTCCATGCAGAACGTGCCCTCTTTAATACCCATCACCAGGCTAACCCATCCTCCCACCCTCCTCCCCTCTAGAACCCTCAGTTTGTTTTTCAGAGTCCATCGTCTCTCATAGTTCGTCTACCCCTCCGATTTCCCCCCCTTCATTCTTCCCCTCCTATCTTCTTTTTTTTCTCTTAACATATATTGCATTATTTGTTTCAGAGGTACAGATCTGAGATTCAACAGTCTTGCACAATTCACAGTGGTTACCAGAGCACATACCCTCCCCAGTGTCTATCACCCAGTGACCCCATCCCTCCCACCCCACCCCCCACTCCAGCAACCCTCAGTTTGTTTCCTGACATTAAGAATTCCTC
>NW_028043869.1:0-445 GCF_054177405.1 Leptonychotes weddellii
GTAAACTTGGTCTTGGCTGGCTTGTCTTGGCTGGCTGTTCTTGCTGATCTTCTGGGGGAGGGGCCTGTCGCTGCCATTCCCAATTGTCTTTGCCAGAGGCGGAATTGCCCCGCCCTTGCTGAGGCCAAGCTAAGTAGTCTGCTCGGGTTTGCTCTCGGGAGCTTTTGTTCCCTGCAAGTTTTCCCTACAGCTTTGGAGGACGAGAGTGAAAATAGCGGTCTCCCAGTCTCCACCCTGGAGGAGCCAAGAGCTTGGGGCCCCACTCCTCAGTGCGCCCCCAGAGAAAAGCAGTCAGTCACTCCCATCTCCCCTGTCTCCGGCCGCACTCCATCCACACCCGGCCCGTGACCGATTGTTTCTATCTCTGGCACCTGACCCTGTATGGAGTCTCCAAACCCAGCAGATCCCTGCAGTGTGCTCCCGCGCTGCTCCTCCCCAGGGAGGA
>NW_028043870.1:0-445 GCF_054177405.1 Leptonychotes weddellii
AAAAAAAAAAAAAGTGTTTGGAGGAGAGGAACCGCCCAGTCCATGAAAAATTCTGATTAACTAATTTAGTTAGAATGACATAAAATACACACAACAATATCATTAGACAATATAATTCGATGAAATATCCTGAAGTCTTTGGTGATTCACGAGGCACCTCAGGGTCCTGAAGACCTGAGGTGTTTGTCCTTATGTCTCGAGTCCCCACTGCACATTTTGCTAAGGGACAGCGTGGGGGACAAAGCTGGACGCACAGTGGAAATCAGTATGGAAACATCCCCTGTCCCTACATTCCAGAAAGACAGAGCGTGGGCCGGCCCTGTGGCTATCGCTCACCATTCCCCGTGCTGTAGTCCTGAATGAGAACCTTCGGCGCTAGAAGGTGCACTCCGTTTGTCCTTCCGGTCCCCTTCCCCAGAGCCCAACCTGCGCTGCTCTCAGACTC
>NW_028043871.1:0-445 GCF_054177405.1 Leptonychotes weddellii
CCCCTTGAGAAACATCAATCTTCACGATGGATATTTAAAGCTGTTTTATGAGAGTCTTTTTTAACGTGGGTACGTGTTCATGATTTATTTATACATGGCGAAGAAAGCAATTACATAACAGAATTACAAGGTGATCTTATTTTTGCTTAACATAATTATATACAGAAACTTACACTGGAAAGACATAAGTCAATATTTTATTGGTGGTTATTTTCAGGTGGAACGATTAAGGGTGGTGATTTTAAAAATATTCTTTTTGCTTTCCAAATTTCCCCCCAATGAGTTCCTCTTAAGTTTGTAACTGGGAAAATTATTTATAAATAAAAAAACTATGCACGGTTCAGGATATAGAACCATAAATAAATTTGTTGAAGTCACTGCAATCATATTAAGTCATTTTATTTTCTGTTTCTTTGAACTGTTTTATCTCAGTTTGAGGTAGACA
>NW_028043872.1:0-445 GCF_054177405.1 Leptonychotes weddellii
CTCTGAAAAACAAACAGGGTTCTGGAGGGGAGGGGGGTGGGAGGATGGGTTAGCCTGGTGGTGGGTATTGAGGAGGGCACATTCTGCATGGAGCACTGGGTGTTATGCACAAACAATGAATCATGGAACACTTCATCTAAAACTAATGATGTAATGTATGGGGATTAACATAAGAATAAAAAAAAATAAATTAAAAAAATAAAAATAAAAAAAATAAAATAAAGCCAATAATAAAACAAACAAAACAAAACAAAACAAAACTAACCACTTGAAATAAAAAGTACTAAACAAACAAACAAAAAAAAGCCAATCAATCTCATTAGTCATAAAGGAAATGGCCATTTAAACCACAATAAGATACCCATCAGAATGGCTAAAGTTAAAACATCTGGCAACATCAAGTCTTGGTGAGGCTGTGGAACAAGGGAGCTCTTCTACATTACTA
>NW_028043873.1:0-445 GCF_054177405.1 Leptonychotes weddellii
ACTTCCTCATCCATCTACCATCCATCCATCCACCCATCCATCTATCCATCCATCCAATCATCCATCCATCATCCATCCATCCAACTATCCATCCATCTACCCACTCATCCATCTATCCACCCATCCATCCATCCATCCACCCATCCATCCAACCACTCATCCATCCATCCATCCATCCATCCATCCATCCATCCATCCACCCACCCACTCATCCATCCAACCACCCATCCATCCATCTACCCACTTATCCATCCATCCATCCATCCATCCATCCATCCATCCATCCATCAATCCATCCATCCATCTATCCACCCACCCACTCATCCATCTATCTATCCATCCATCCACTCATCCATCCATCCATCCACCCATCTATCCAACCACTCATCCATCCATCCATCCATCCATCCATCCATCCATCTATCCATCCATCCACTCATCCATC
>NW_028043874.1:0-445 GCF_054177405.1 Leptonychotes weddellii
AACCTGTAACTGCGTCCCAGGTGCAATGCTTAGCAGTCGCGCCATCACAGTGACCGGGTTTATTTTCTCCACAGTGAGGTCAACAAGGATTCTCTGGAGAAAACCCTTCCACAGCTGAAATGCCATTTCACCTGGAACTTACTTAAGAAAGACAGTGTCTCAGGTGATCTAGAAGATACAGTGTGTCACCAGATTGAATTCTTAAACACGGGGTCAAAAGCTACAATGTACAATTTCTTGGCCTACGTAAACCACCTGAATGGCCACAGCGAGGCAGCGCTGGAGCGCCTGCGCCAGGCGGAGGAGCTGATCCAGCGGGAGCACCCGGATCAAGCGGAAACCCGAAGTCTGGTCACCTGGGGTAACTACGCCTGGGTCTACTATCACCTGGGCAGACATGCAGACGCTCAGATGTACGTCGACAAGGTGAGACGAACCTGCGAGA
>NW_028043875.1:0-445 GCF_054177405.1 Leptonychotes weddellii
GTAGGATTATATTGTTTATAAGCTCTACAAGCAATCTAGTAAGTTGGGACTGTTTTAAACATCAATATACAGGGGTGTCTGGGTGGCTCAGTCAGTTAAGCGTCTGCCTTCAGCTCAGTTCATGATCTCAGGGTCCTGGGATCAAGCCCTGCAGTGGGCTCCCTGCTCAGTAGGGAGTCTTCTTCTCCCTCTCCCTCTTCTCCTCCCCCAACTTGTGCTTTCACTCACTCTCTCTCTCAAATAAAGAAAATCTTAAAAAAAATCAATATACAAAGTAAATTTATGTTCATTTATAGAACTAGGAGTATTATTTTACTATCTGAAGCATTTGCAAATATGTTAGCTGTGTTTTTGTTTTGTTGACATATTGTTGGATATGTCTTCATTTTTTTTTGAGATGGCTTTTTGATCAAGTACACAATCCCTGATCAAAATATTGTCTGTC
>NW_028043876.1:0-445 GCF_054177405.1 Leptonychotes weddellii
TCATCATAATGATTTTTCCAGTGTCCTCTGGATATGGCCAATAAGAGGAGAGAATATTAAGACAGCCTGCTTTCAGTGAAAACAACAGTGAGATAGTATTTCCACTTACAAAATTGGGAAAAGCTTTTAAAAATATTACCCAGTATTACTGAGAATATACCCCTAAACTTCTAATTGGAGGACCAATTGGCAAAAAAAAACAAAAAAGCCAAAAAACCCACAAAATCTTAAAAACATACATATCCTTAAAGAACTCATCAAACTCAACACCCAAAGAACAAAGAATCCAATCAAGAAATGGGCAGAAGACATGAACAGACATTTTTCCAAAGAAGACATCCAAATGGCCAACAGACACATGAAAAAGTGCTCAATATCGCTCAGCATCAGGGAAATCCAAATCAAAACCTCAATGAGATACCACCTCACACCAATCAGAATGGCT
>NW_028043877.1:0-9457 GCF_054177405.1 Leptonychotes weddellii
TGCTATTCTTTTCTTCCATCTCCTGTTGGGTTTGTAGGTGTTCAGAATGGTTTGATCCCTATCCAGCTGAATTCCTGAGAGGAGACGAAATCCAGGTCTCCTACTCCTCCGCCATCTTGCTCCGCCCCTATTTTCCCTTTTTAATGAATGAGGAGAATAAGAATGAGAGAGATCATCTTGCTCAAAGTCCCACAATGAATCAGCCTTTCCGCCATGATCAGAGCCCACTTCTACGTGATTCTAGCACCTAAACCTGCTACCCTGTGGCATGTTGCTTTCATAGATTAGGAAAGAAGGGGAGAAAATGAGAGATTAGGATTAGAGCTAAGAGGAAATATGTGTGTATGTGTGTTTCCGTGGGGTGTGGTAGGAAAGGGGCGAATGAAACTTTCCATTCCAGTTTCTGGGAAATGGTTGTTCTGCCAGGAGTCTGTGAATTCTCAGACCTGAATGTAGAAGGGGAGATGGGTTATATGTTTTTAGTCAGGTTATATGTTCTTAGTATCTGGCAAGAGCAATCTATTCTCCTGAGACTTTAGTTACCAGAGCTCATGGTACTCAGTGAACTATGTGAGTGGACCTCACAGTAAGTAGGTAGTGGAGCCAAAAGTGAGAATCTGAGATTTGGGGTCAGACACATTTGAACCAAGGTCTTGGCTCTGCTGCTTATTGCTTAGGGGTAACTGGATAAATTTAAATGTTTGTGAACTTTAGCTGCAAAATAAATAAAAGTAGGTATAATTTATTCCTCCAAGAATTATTGGGACAATTCCGTTAAATAATGTATTTCTATGGGCCTAGTGCATTACATTACACACTCTTAATACAATGACTCCTGCTCTTTTTAACAGTATGATGCTCCTCCAACCTCAGTGCACTTCACAACACACTCACACCTCTGAGTCACCCAGTGTAGCCTCACATGCCAAATAATTAGAGAGATTACCTTGCTCGAGATAGATCTTGGTGAAGTCAGAGAGTTGGCGAAGACTGAGTTCAGTACAACAGAATGCCTTCCATGAATTATTTTGTCTTTCAAAGACATTCCCCCTAATGACTTCATTTGCATAATTTATTTCTATCAGGCTCCATTCCAACTTCCAACTAACCAGGAAAACTGGAAAGACAAGACTTGATCCTCCTCTTACATGTGTAATTTTTTTTTAAGATTTTATTTACTTGCCAGAGAGAGCAAGAGAGTGAGAAAGAGCAAGAGAAAGTGGCAGGCAGAGGGAGAAGCAGGCTCCCCATCGAGCAAGGAGCCCGATGCAGGACTCGATCCCAGGGCCCTGGGATCATGACCTGGGCCAAAGACAGACGCTTAACTGACTGAGCCACCCAGGCGTCCCTTACATGTGTAATTTTTATTATTATCTTAAATAATCATTTCTCTTAGCATCATCATCTTCCCCCTTGTTATTTATCTCTATGGAAAGAGAGGCCCTGTCCACGGTTAAATACTTGAAAGTATCTTTCAAAAAATTCAGGAAAGTTTTTGTGGGTGATGGGCAGAATACTTTCTTTTTTTTAAATTTTATTTTATTATGTTATGTTAGTCACCATACATTACATCATTAGTTTTTGATGTAGTGTTCCGTGATTCATTGTTTGTATGTAACACCCAGTGCTCCATTCAATACATGCCCTTCTTAATACCAATCACCAGGCTAACCCATCTCCCCACCCCCTTCCCTAAAACCCTCAGTTTGTTTCTCGGAGACCATAGTTTTTCATGGTTCGTCTCCCCCTCCAATTTCCCCCCCTTCATTTTTCCCTTCCTACTATCTTTTTTTTTTTTTTTACCATATAATGTATTATTTGTTTCAGAGGTACAGGTCTGTGATTCATCAGTCTTAACACAATTCACAGTGCTCACCATAGCACATGCCCTCCCCAATGTGTATCACCCAGCCACCCCATCCCTCCTACCCCCTCCACTCCAGCAACCCTCAGTTTATTTCCTGAGATTAAGAATCCCTCATGTCAGTGAGACCATATGATACTTCTGATTGACTTATTTCTCTGATTGACTTTTTTCCCTTAGCATAATACCCTCTAGTTCCATCCACGTCGTTGCAAATGACAAGATTTCAGGGTTTTTTTGATGGCTGCATAATATTCCATTTTATATATATACCACATCTTCTTTATCCATTCATCTGTTGATGGACATCTTGGCTCTTTCCATAGTTTGGCTACTGTGGACATTGCTGCTATAAACATTGGGGTGTATTTACCCCTTCGGATCACTACATTTGTATCTTTGGGGTAAATACCCAGTAGTGCAATTGCTGGATCGTAGGGTAGCTCTATTTTCAACTTTTTGAGGAACCTCCATGCTGTTTTCCAGAGTGGCTGCACCAGCTTGCATTCCCACCAACAGTGTAGGAGGGTTTCCCTTTCTCCGCATCCCTGCCAACGTCTGTCATTTCCTGACTTGTTAATTTTAACCATTCTGGCTGGTGTGAGGTGGTATCTCATTGAGGTTTTGATTTGGATTTCCCTGATGCTGAGTGATGTTGAGCACTTTTTCATGTGTCTGTTGGCCATTTGGATGTCTTCTTGGCAGAAATGTCTGTTCATGTATTCTGGGCAGAATCCTTTCTAGTGTCCTTACAGTCATGGCTTGCAGGAAGTGCTCACACAGGAATACAAAATACCAACCCCACTCGGAGTACCTGGATTTCTTTTTCTTTTTCTTTTCTTTTTTTTTTCCTGCACTGCTCTCTGTACCATTTCATGGCCTTAAAATCTGAGAAAACTTGGAAATAAGAATTAGTGTAACAGTGCTAATGCTTTTTACAAAGAACACATTCCCTCTTGTTTTAAATCAGGGCAATAACATCTTCTGTAGTTCTTTCACAAAATGATATTGAATAATCCATGTCATAGTACAATTGGATACATTGTAAAACCTGTAAGAAATGAGTTATTTCTCAATGATATTTTTATTCCTTCCTCTGCCCCATTTCTAGTGCTTAGACACCTGATTAACAATGGCCTCTTTATATATTTGGTGGCGGGGGTAGAGGTGAGGTTTTATTGCATATCTATTATGCAATATATTTTTATTTTATTTTATTTTATTTATTTTATTGCATATTTTATTTCATATTTTATTATTTGATTAACTAGCTGTTTGACTTTGCATTAGGAGCCTCAGTAATGCTGCTTTGGTCCTGGGGGTGGGGGGGTAGAGGATCCCTCACAGGAGTTTTCAAAACCTGCAGGGCCAAAACAACTCATATGTAATAGCATATAGAATATACATTTTATTTTTAAAAAGCAACTGGAATATAGTAAGACTTCACAAAATCTTCCTGAGAGACACGTAAATGCAAAATATAGAGAGCAAAGCAATGTCAAGGGTGTGGATTTAAAAAGGTTTGAAATGATACTATTCACTGATTTTTTTAAAAATACTATTGCATAATTTTTGAAGTCCACAATAGCTTTTATTCATCTATTTCCTCATTAGATGAATAATTACTGAGCTTTCACTGTATTCTGGTTGCTGTGTACCAATATTTTATGGTTCTATATCAAATTCATTGGTTCAGTTTAAACTTGATTTCCGTTTGTCATTCTAGGGTCCATTTGGGCAAGTTATTGTGTCTTTTGTGCAGAGATGACTAGTTCTCAGGGAAGACTGTGGCCTCCAGAGTTGCGCCTGAACAGATCACAATGGACTCAGAATGGCTGAGTGATTGATGTGTTGTATAAATAGAACACTGGGGACACAATATGGGAATAAGAAGAGCCAAATGTCAAAAAAATGCCCTGAAAATAACCATTCAAATGTATGCAAATTGCTTAATTAATTGACCCCATTTGTGCATGCAGATATCCTTCGCCTTTCCCTTTGTGAATTGGTTATTTTTCATTGTGCTCCAAAACAATATTCCAAGGCTAATTAAACCCTTTCAAGCTATAGGTTAATATTCAATTCATATGTAAACACATTTATAAACATTAATCAAATTCAAATTACTCAATTCATAAATACTGTTTTATTCATTTTCAGCTAATAGATGTGTTCTCTGCATTTATTCAGTGTTGGTCTTGAGAAGTTTGTGTTTGGGGAGATGATAGTTATTTAAATGGCAACCTAGTGTTTACTTTCAAGTTGATTAAGACTTTTCCTAGTTCTCAATTGTTTGTTTCTATAAAGATTTAGCACAAAGGCTTCATTTGAGATGTTGGTGGGGCATATAAAATATAATAATGATTATCAGAGAACTATTTCATCCTAGAGCATTTGTGTTTAAAGAGATATCAAGGGGAGGCTAGCTGCCTATTCAGGCTAGACTCACAGAAAAGCAGAATGAATCTTAATGGGGTCAACACAATCTCAGATCTAGCCTCAGTTTGATAATATATTTATTTGTCCATTCATTAATTAAATGGCTAATTGATGTATTTATTTATTTTTATTTATCTACCCATCCACCCAAACATTAATTCACTCAATAGAATCTGCAAAATATCCTTCTGCATCAAAATTTAAAAAGTGCTTGATCCAGTGCAAATACCTAGACCCTGACTGAATCTGACACACCTACATTTTTAATAAACTTCCAGAGTAATTATTATATGCATCAAAATTAATTACTTCTGTCTTACATTAATATATATCATACATGTGCTTAGTGCCAAGCACTGAAGTAGGTATTAACACTAGGGGTGCAGCTGTAGATGAGGCAGACAGTCTCTTCCTTTAGTCATTGAACTTAAATGCAATGAGTGCCATGATAGAGGACACACAAGGAGTCATAGGACTATATAACCAGAGATCTTGAAGTAGGGCAAAGGTCAGGAAAGGGCTTCCTGAGTTTGTCATGTCTAAGTAAGCCTAAAGGTTGGATGGGATTCAGCCACATGAAAAAGATTAACCAGGTTGTATGATTCTATGCTGGTGTTTTGAGTGCGGGATGGGTAATGAGCATCAAAAAACGGTATACTCCTGGAAATGTATCATCTACTTCTACTGTGAAAGACTGACAAAGTGAGAAATAATTGTATTGCAGTTATAAACACTAAGTCATGCATAATGGAACCCGTTCTGGGCTCAATTTGCAGCCAGTTCACCACTTTGTGACTCTAGGAACAGCATCTCCTTGCATTTCATTTTCCTTATTTTTAAAAGAAGGTACAATATCTCTTCCTCACAAGAAGGCTCTGATGGTTAAGTGATACCATTGTGTGTACCAAATACTGGAGGAGCTCAAAGAAAGCTGGTTGTCTGGGGGGAGGCCTCTCTGGGGGGGTAGAGATATATACTAGTGTCTGTTTCACAAGGATCCTGCTGGGAATGGCCATGGTCAGTTCTCTTGGAGTCTTGAGCATCTCTTAACCTCCAAACGCCAGTGGGGGACCATATCTAGAGGAGCTGGAGCCCTGGAAGCCAGAGAAAGTGATATAAAGGGATTTGGAAGCTGTGGCTCCTTGATGATGGACTTGGAGGCATCAGAGCCTGACAGGAGGTCAAGAAAATGGCAGGCTTAATCTCCCTGTGCCTCAGTTTCCTCATCTGCAAAATGAAGCTCATATCTACCTCATAGCATGCTGTGAGACTTAAAAAGGCTATAAATATATACAAGGCACTTAAGACAGTGCCCGGAAAGTTATAAGCACTTATAGAAATCCAAGAACATTGACAAATGATTATTTTCTTTGTTTTATAGATCAGGAATCTGTGGCTCAGAGTTCTTAAGGAATTGCCAAGACACAGACCTATGGTAGGAGATCTGACTAAAAGGGTTAGAATTCCAAATCAGATCATATTCCCTTTATATGTAGTTTGGATCAATGTATCTGGAAGTTCTGATTTACTTAGTCATTCCTCTTCTTGACACCAGGATTGTAATTTGCACCAATGTGTTTTGTTGATAGTGCTTAATTTATTTCTAGCTTTTTAATTCATTTTCGTTCTAATTGTTAAATATGCTCATTTATATCACAGTTTATTTTTTGATGAGATGTATAGCAAAAATTCACATCTACATGTATACATTTTAAAGCACTTTGGAATGTAGTTATAAATCATATGTATTGCTAAGTAATAATGAGTATGTTAGCATCCATATGTGTATTTAGATGTATATATGTGCATGTGTGTGTCTTTACCATCTTAGAAATTTTCTGGTACCACAGTTACCAAATCATTTCATGCAGGATTATGCTGCTTGGAGAAGTAGTTAAATATATTCAGAGGTTCTGTAAAACATAAAATGCTGAGTTTTCCGTCCCTCGTTTTACTTCCCAGTTTGTGATTTATAGCGCCATGGTAGAGGTGTGATTTACATTAATAGATGCATGTTGGGGGCAGGTAGCGGCACTGGATTCTTTTGGGTTTGGCCATGAGATTTTCTAGAACATCATAAGTCGAGTAGTTCAAATCTTGACTCTTAACAGGGCAATCATAGGCAAATTACTTAGTACCTCTGAGCATCTGTTTTCTTATTTGTAAAACTTGGGTAAAGTGATCCTACCAATATAGGGTTGTGACAAGGCTTAAATTAGGACATATTTGTAATGTGTTCAAAGTCAGAAAAATCTTGAGTCCACTGCTGTCCCTTCTCCCAGTGCACCGTGCATGTAATTCACGGCCATGGATGCTGCTGGTACCATTTCTTACCATCTCCGCTTGCAAGCCTACCTCTCTGGCTTTAGGCCATGCTCAGAAGCCATCTCTCCCTGTGGCTCTCGTGGATGCCTCATTCCAATACCAGATTTATAATGTCCTTATCTAGGTTCCCAGAGTGCTTCCCACATGTCTCTCTCCTGTTAAATCCTCCTCTGGATCTCCATAATGTGAGCTTTTCAAGGACAGAGGTTGAGTTCATCTCTGTGTCGCTAGACAACGCAAGTGAAGCTCAGTGCATTTTGTATTATAATATATGTTGAATATTTCTACAAATTATCATCTCATCAAGGGTCCAAAGTGTGTTTTTACTAATGCACATAAAGTGGGCATCGTCTCCAGATATGCTTGCTTCTATTCTGTGCCCACACCCCCCACCCTGGGTCTTTTTTATTTTAATGTTATATTTTCCTTTAAAATTTCTGCAGTTTTCTCCTACTATGTGTGTCACACACACACACACAAAAGCACTGAACGAGCCTTACTTTTGTTTTCTTATTCTCTGTTATATGGTTAAATGATTGTCTATTTTGAGTACTGGTATACAGCTGTTTCCATAGATACCTATTCATAATAGCTAATTAGCTGAGCATGTTTTCTGAAGCCATTTGAATGACATTTTTAAACATCCAACTTTTATTCAATTAGTACAGTTTTCTTATTTCTCTTTGGAAACGTTCACAAATGCTACATGATGCTTCAATAGATAAAATGCAATAGGATCAGGTAGTTTTGGGATCCTATGTGAAGGCCATGTCTGTTCATTAATCCACCTGGAAGTTCTCTTTCTCTATTTCATGAACTCCCAGAGCAGAACTCTCAACAACAATGCACACTAGAAAACCACTTTTTAGTTGGAAAAAGCATGTGGGCATATATTATGTCACTAAAACTTCACAAAGAACCAAAGGATGTCTGTGTAACCATTTTACAGACAGGGATGTTGGTGTTCCTCCATGCAGAAGCATGGTGCATCACCTCAAAGGCTTGATGCTTGGGGCAGTGTGAGCGTGGGTGCTCAACAAACACCTGTCCGAACCAATTCACTTAGCCAAGTTTATGTGGGTGACGAGTCCTCCTTCCTCCTGACCCATCACACTTTTGGTATTATTCCATTCCATTATTCTCCTCATTTGTAACAAACTCAAGAACAGTCACCACTTTGTACACTGCATCATACTTCACACACCTGTTTTCTATAAATTACAAGACTCACACGGAAGCCTTTTCTAGAAAGTCCATTCATTCAGAGCGTATTTATTGAGCACCTATTATCTAACAGATAATGATGGATAAACACAATCCCTGCCCTTAAGGCATCTGTTTGCCCTTGTATTCCCCCAAATGCTCTGCCCAGTATTTGATAATGGTAGAGATGCAAAACCTGCTTCTTGAAACCAGGCTATTGGTAGAATGCCTCACTTAAAGCAGCATTTGGTCCAATTCGCCATCCCTTGCTTTTCATCAAATACGTTCCAGTTGGAATTAACACCCTTCCTTCTCTTGTTGAGGTTGTCCTCATTCTTTGGTCATGAGAATCTCCTCTCATTTTCTGAACACTAACCACACTTAACTTGCTCTAAGGGTAAATTACCCGAATTGAGATGAATGTTTATATATATTTATAAAAAAGCAAACAACTATTGGCCAAATCTCTCCTCACCTCACTCTCAGGTTTGATTCTCACACTATGAGGTAGATTTCCCCAAAGTATCCATTTTAGGGATGTGGAAACTGGGGATCAGACAGGCGAAGTAACATGGTTAAGTTCACATAGAGATTGACAGAACTAGAGTGTGAAATTCACTTTTGTTGATACCCAAAATAATGCTCTTAAACCTCAGCACCCAATGCACCTGGACCAGGACTCTGCTTTGCCTCTCTTGCTCTGGAAAGCAAAACAAAACAAAACAAAACAAAAACAGCACATTTTTTTATTCTCTTGAAAGCATGAGCAAAATGCCCAACAGGACACCCTCACATATGGTTCCTTCTCTGGAAACATCTAGTCTGGAGACCACACGGCCAATGGATTCCTAGAACCTGGGAGGTCCTAAAGCCACATTGTTTCACATCTCTTTTTCTTTCCTATTGAAATTTGCCTGTGTTGGAAAGAGGTGCCTTCATGGAGAGGTAGATAGCATGCCTAAGAGAAAAGGTATGTAGGTCTAAAGATGTCTTTTTTTTTTTAAGATTTTATTTATTTATTTGACAGAGAAGGACACAGCAAGAGAGGGAACACAAACAAGGGGAATGGGAGAGGGACAGCAGACTTCCCATGGAGCAGGGAGCCCGATGTGGGGCTTGATCCCAGGACTCTGGGATCATGACCTGAGCCAAAGGCAGATGCTTAACGACTGAGCCACCTAGGCGCCCCTCTGAAGATGTCTTGAGCAACATTCTCAAAGGTAAGAGAAGTGAATATGGGGTCAGTTGAAATCGGACACCATCTCTGAGCATCAAACACCATGAATGTCAAATCTTCATTAGACTTCCTGACGATACCATAGGTACTTGGTACCTAAATCATTATCCAATGGTACCTAAAGGCGTTTGCCATTAGCTAGCAGCTGGTATTGTTTAAACAAACATTTGTAACCAGCTTCTAGCTTCTTCTTCATGTATAATACAAGGAAGAATGGATGAAAAGGAAGATCAGAAGTCCCCTTTTTTGAAAATAGAGCTACCATATGATCCAGCAATTGCACTACTGGGTATTTACCCCAAAGATACAAAAGTAGGGATTCGAAGGGGTACGTGCACCCCGATGTTTATAGCAGCAATGTCCACAATAGCCAAACTGTGGAAAGAGCC
>NW_028043878.1:0-445 GCF_054177405.1 Leptonychotes weddellii
GCCTGTTGTTTCAAGCACGGGGAAAGACTGAAGGGTGACAAAGATGTTCAGTGTGTGACCCTCTAGGAATGCACGGGAGGGCTTCTACCCACAGTCTGGAGAGAATCATTCCCTGTCTCCTCAGTGCTTTGGGGACCTCAGAGGAAGGAGAGCTCTGGAAATCAGGGAAAAGGCACATAAGGGGAAAGTCCCAGCATCCTGCACAGAAGCGACACTTTGTCCCTGGGGACCTGTCATTCCTCGGACTGGATCCTGATCTAGAAAAGTTTGTGTAGAGACATCACCTCAGTCCTGACACAGGAGCAGAGAAGGGAACCATGGACAGACTCATTCTGAAGACTCTTAGCAGGGCATGGAGTGAGACTTGACTTAGGGGGAGGTGACATATAGGGACATCTGGTCAGGCCCAAATGCAGGGAACAGTGGTCAAAACAGTTTGGTAGGC
>NW_028043879.1:0-445 GCF_054177405.1 Leptonychotes weddellii
ATCAGAGGAATGAGAGGTTGGAATGGGAGAGGCTTGTTTGAATAAATCCTCATTACCCATCTCTTTTCATTAGAAAAAAAATAAGGAATACATAAAACGTATAGACATATCTGGTTCTTTGCACTTTTCAATTGCTTAGATCGCACATAAGTTCTAAGAAAATCCTAAAGTGAAAAAATTAAGACAGGGACTTAAATTGCTAGAGAAGAAAAAATATAGAATATTAATAATAATCACTTCTACTGAGGGCGCCTGGGTGGCTCAGTTGGTTAAGCGACTGCCTTCGGCTCAGGTCATGGTCCCGGAGTCCCGGGATCGAGTCCCGCATCGGGCTCCCTGCTCGGCAGGGAGTCTGCTTCTCCCTCTGACCCTCTCCCCTCTCATGCTGTTTCTCTCTCTCTCTCTCTCTCTCAAATAAATAAAATCTTAAAAAAAAAAAAAAAAA
>NW_028043880.1:0-445 GCF_054177405.1 Leptonychotes weddellii
TCATCGTCAGTAAGAAGGGACCGTCTCTAAGACCGGGGAGAGGGCTGTGCCGGGTGCTCGGGGTAAAGGCTTTCGGCGGCGTTCCTTGAGTAACTTTGAGAGCATCCTGCCGGACTAAGTCAGGATTTCCAACCCCAGTGGAATCACTGATGGGCTCACAAAACTGCTAAGCCGAGATTGAGCAGAATGGGAATGAGTGCATAGGCCCGAGTGGATAGGTAAAGGCTGATCGGCATATGAGAGACACCGTCCCTTTTCTCTTCACCGAGTCAACCAGACCTTTGTAAACAGAAATGAGATGCTTACCTTTCCCCGTCTAACCCCTGCAGAGTCTGAAGACTATTACTGAATACCCTTATTTAATGGCAATAGAATTATCTCTGTGAGTTCAGTAAGAACCTGTCTTCCTTGTAATAGGACACGATTGGAAAAATCGGTTATATAA
>NW_028043881.1:0-445 GCF_054177405.1 Leptonychotes weddellii
TCAAGAAGTCCTTAGGTGAGTTTTAGCTAAAACAAACCAAACAAACGAACAAAGGAGTAGCTCTAGTTGCTATTACGTGCACCCAAGAAACTTGAATAGATTAAATTTTCATTTTGCCCTCATATTCTTAGCACAGCATCTAGATCTTAATTTTAGGATCTCATTTTATAATAAGGCTTTCACTTATCACATATTCTATGTACTTGAAATTTTCCTGACTGCCCCCCTTCTCTACTGCATGCTTCTTTTCATGTCAGCTATCACACCAGATATGAATGTAAAATGATTTATACAGATTTTTAGAATACCATCAAGAACAGAGGAACAATGTACTTACTTGGGGTTCATCCAAAAGAAGTCAGTGGAAAAACACCAGTTGGAGCGTAAATGCGTTCTAGAGAGAAAAGGGGAAGACGGCTTAAGCAAATTACTTTTGTTAAAAGAA
>NW_028043882.1:0-445 GCF_054177405.1 Leptonychotes weddellii
ATGAAAAAATGTTCATCATCATTAGCCATCAGGGAAATTCAAATCAAAACCACATTGAGATACCACCTTACACCAGTTGGAATAGCAAAAATTGACAAGGCAAGAAACAACAAATGTTGGAGAGGTTGTGGAGAAAGGGGAACCCTCTTACTGTTAGTGGGAATGCAAGTTGGTACAGCCACTTTGGAAAACAGTGTGGAGGTGCCTCAAAAATTTAAAAATAGAGCTACCCTATGACCCAGCAATTGTACTCCTGGGTATTTACCCCAAAGACACAGATGTAGTGAAAAGAAGGGCCATATGCACCCTAATGTTCATAGCAGCAATGTCCTCAATAGCCAAACTGTGGAATGAGCCAAGATGCCCTTCAACAGTTGAATGGATAAAGAAGATATGGTCCATATATACAATGGAATATTACTCAGCCCATCAGAAAGGATGAATA
>NW_028043883.1:0-445 GCF_054177405.1 Leptonychotes weddellii
TGAGCATCCTGGACCAGCATTCTGGCCCCAACACCCTACAGGGAGCATCCTGGACCAGCATTCTGGACCCAACACCCTACAGGGAGCATCCTGGACCAGAATCCTAGACCCAACACCATACAGGGAGCATCCTGGACCAGCATTCTGGCCCCAACACCCTACAGGGAGCATCCTGGACCAGCATTCTGGACCCAACACCATACAGGGAGCATCTCGGACCAACATTCTGGGACCAACACCCTCCATGGAGCATCCTGGACCAGCATTCTGGCTCCAACACCCTACAGGGAGCATCCTGGACCAGCATTCTGGACCCAACACCCTACAGGGAGTATCCTGGACCAGAATCCTGGACCCAACACCCTACACGGAGCATCCTGGACCAGCATTCTGGACTCAGCATCCCTGCCCCTACTTCCTTGTCCCAGCATCCCTGCCCAGGCAT
>NW_028043884.1:0-445 GCF_054177405.1 Leptonychotes weddellii
ATGGATGGATAGATAGACAGACAGACAGATACATAGAGGGGTGGATGGATGGATAGATAGATAGATAGATAGATAGATAGATAGATAGATAGATAGATAGACAGACAGACATATAGGTGGGTGGATGGATGGATGGATGGATAGATGATGATAGATACATAGATAGGTGGATGGATGGATAGATAGATAGACAGACAGATACATAGAGGGGTGGATGGATGGATGGATAGATAGATAGATAGATGATAGATAGATAGATAGATAGACATATAGGTGGGTGGATGGATGGATGGATGGATAGATCGATCGATCGATCGGGCAGCCAGGATGTGAAGGACAAAGGCCCTAGAGAGAACTGTGTCTTCCTGAATACTGCTTTTCATCTTTGGGCTTTGTCCAACTCTTGGCCAGAAACAGAGACCTGCTCTAAGCAGCAAAGAGAACA
>NW_028043885.1:0-445 GCF_054177405.1 Leptonychotes weddellii
GCTACTGCCTCCTGATGAGCATAGCCCAGGGCTGCTGATAGACATCCTCCAGTGCACAGCACAACCCCCTCTACAAAGACTTAGCTGGCCCCAAAGTCAAAAGTACTGAGATTAAGATACCCTGAGCTTCAGTATAAAATCCCAAACTCCCCTGGCTGCCAGGATACAGCCCCAGATCACTGCTCTCTCTCTGGCCTCACTGACATCTTAAGTAGTTTTTTAAAAATATATATTTACATTTGTGTCTTTGCACATGCTTTGTGCTCTACTTGGAGTGCCTTTTATGTCTCTACCTGTTTACTTTTACTCTACCCTTTTACTTCTCCACCTGAGGACATTCTTCTCTTCTTCCAAGGCCTGTTCCTGATAGCCTCCTCTATGAGATTTTTCCAGGTCTCCCCAGGCAGTGCTCTTTTTTTTTTAATATAAAAAAGTTAATTTTATT
>NW_028043886.1:0-445 GCF_054177405.1 Leptonychotes weddellii
ATGAGACGAAAAGGAATAAAGGACGCGGTACTGAGTGGAGCGTGGTGTTGTGTGCACATTACTGGCCTGGAGAAATAGCACGAACCCCACGCACAGGCAAACCAGAAGATCCTGTTTACAGAAGAAGAAATTGGCCTCTAAGCTAAATGTGTTATAGTGGAGCATAACACAGGAGAGTGCGTCCCACAAGATGTTGGGGGAAACATGGTGGAAACAACTATGAGGAAGTCAACAAGTTGTGCTTCTGTGTTGCCCGGACGCCTATAGCCTGGGTATAAAGACCGCCCGGGGAAGGAGCCTCCAGACATCACCGCCCTCCTCCCTGACTCCACTCCAGCCCCATGCCACCATGAGCTTCACCAGCTGCTCCACAGGCTGCCAGGCGTCCTGCTGCACCCCCAGCTCCTGCCAGGCATCCTGCTACGTGCCCATGAGCTGCAAGCCC
>NW_028043887.1:0-445 GCF_054177405.1 Leptonychotes weddellii
TTATTTCTGCCCTTAGAGACTCTATGTTGCCATTAATTGATTTCTCCATTCTAGCCATTGTCTTCACAATTGCTAGCCTGAATTCCATCTCCGACATCTTGGTTATATCTTCATCCATTTGTAAATCTGCAGCAGAAGTCATAATCTCTGAGTCTTTTTTGTTTTGGGGGCTCTCCTCCTAGTCATTCTGTTGATGGGTGTTTGAGGGAATGTATAGAGTCCAAATTATTGACCAGAACCCAAGCAAGATGCACCTGTTTTCTTGGGATCTTAGGGTTGCTGGCCTCTTGTTTTCCCAGCCTGTCTTCTGCGGGAGGGGCCTGCCGCACTGTTACTCAGGCAACCCTGTTCTGGCGGAGTTGCCCTGTGCCCCTGTGGTGGGGGCTGGGCTCAGCGGGAATCAGTTTTGGGGGCTTTTGTTCTCTGGTGGCTTTTCCTAGCGGCT
>NW_028043888.1:0-17706 GCF_054177405.1 Leptonychotes weddellii
CTCCACATGCCCCCCACCACTGCTTCTGTTCTCTTCTTTTTCCAAAAAAAAAATTGCAGCCACCTAATGGGTGTGAAGTGGCATCTTCTTGTGGTTTTGATATTCCCTGATGCCCGGTGGGTTTTGGGCTTCCTTTCAAGTGCTTGTTGGCCGTCTATGTATCTTCTTCTGGAGAAATGTCTATCCAAATGTTTAGCCCATTTTTTAATCGGGTTGTTTGTCCTTTTGTTGTTGAGTTACCAAATTTACGCATTCTGGACACTAGACCCTTATCAGAGTTACGATTTGCAAATATCTTCCCCATTCTGTGGCCTGTCTTTTCACTCTCTTGATAGCATCCCTCGATACATAAAGCTTTTAAATTTTGGTGAACTCTGACTTATGTATTTTTTTGTTGCTGTGCTTTTGGTGTCATATCTGTTGCCAAATCTAAGGTCATACAGATTTACCCCTACGTTTTCTTTTTAGAGAATTATAGCGTTAGCTCTTATGTTTAGGTCTTTGATCCACTGCGAGTTGATTTTTGTGTATGGTGTGAGGTAGGGTTCAACCGTTGGTCTTTCTCTTCTCTGATTTTTGGCAGCTCTTAAGTATTAGGGATACGGCACATTTTCTGTGGTACTAGTTGTGAATATTATTTCTTAACTTGTTTTTGTCTTATACTTTCCTTACGACATTATCATTTCATATCTAGCTATCTATCTATCATCTATCATCTATCCATCTTAATGTAGAACAAAGGGAACAAAAATAATTGAAAAATTCTACAGTTCACTGATAGTTTTGTCTTTCCCATTTTAATTTCAGTTTCTTTACCATACAACCAAACCCTTTACCCAGTAGCTGGGTGTTGTGAAAGGAATGTGTGAAAATTAATAAAGACAAATCTCACTAAAATGGAGTAGGGGGGCTGGCAGGGGGCCTGATAGCCCTACCACTCATCTTCAATTGCAAAGCCAACAGGAAGAGCACCTTGCTCAAAGCTACTACTTTATTACCCGGGCAGGAGGAAGTTTTCTTCCTCCCAGGGCAACAGCCCAGCCAATGAGGAAAGCCCCTACGCTTCCAGCTCCCAGTTTACTGCAATGGACCTTCTATTTACAACAGTGTTTCCCAAACCTCACCCCACCCTCAATCCCCTATAAAAGCGCCTCCTCTCTTCTATTCTAGCTTGTCCCAGATTGCAATTCTTTGTTATTCCCAAATACACCCATCTTTTGCTGGCAAAATAACTAGCAGTTTTATTTTTAAGGTTAACAAGTGGAAAAAAAATAAGTAATTGTTCACTGAATGGATAAATTCAGGAAGTGCTTTATTCAGAGTAAGAGAATCCAGTTCTCGTTCCTCACAGTGTCCCCCGTGGGGACTGGAATCACTTTCTGTGTGTTTCTGATACTCCACCTGTGCAAGCATTGAACACCTACTGTATACAAGCATGGTCGTTGTGGCCAAGGCCACTGGTGCAGCTCCCAGATGCTCTCCGACCCTGTCACCCCCCACACCTACCCGCCTCCTCTGACTTCTGTGAGGGTCTGCTTCTAACAGCAACCCCCCACCCCCCTTCTCTCCTGGGAGGACTGCTGTCACCACACAGCCGAGTGAGTCCTCAGTGCCTGGGGATTTACGGCCACCGGCGCTCCCCCAGCCCAGCTTCCTTACTCTGAGCTGTGGGGGACACTCCAGTGCTCCCCATGGGATCAGGCTGGGACTTGACCTAAAGTCCCACCTTGTTTACCTTCTTCTGGTTCCCTGGTCTGCCTGCCCCACTCCTGGACTTGCTCTTCCTGGAGGTTCTTCCTGAGTCCACCACTCATGCCTGTGTCCCCGCTTCACTCCCGGGGCCATGATGGGGACGAGACGTGACCGTGTGTGGAGAGCACCATGCCTGCTGGTGCAGTGTACAGAGGGGGAGGTGCTCCCCCCATGGCAGCCTCTGCTGTCTGGCTAGCCTCCTCAGCACCCACTGGCCCCGCTGTGCCCACCCCACCCTGTTCCCCTCTCCATGACCAAGCTCGGAGCTTTTCCCACGACTCCACTTCCCTGGCCTCGCCTTTCATCCCGAGCTTCCCCTTTCAGGGCTCAGATAACTTCATCTTCTTTTCAAACCTCCCCCCGTCTCCTTTAGCACTGGCTGGCACTTCTCCTTTCTGAATCCCAATGCCCTCTGCTGCATCATGCCGGAGTTCATAATTGGGGATTGTCTTGGTTTTAAAATTTATTTCATGCTTATAAATCTGGTCTCTCCAACATGATAGCCCACGTCAAGATAAGTAACTATTTCATTGACTCAAGGCCACATTCTAACATCTCTGTAGTTGTTATTTTTGCTGAGAGGTACATAAAGTCATGGGGCATTTTACTACTTTTTTAAGATTTTATTTGTTTATTTGAGAGAAAGTGGGGAAAAGGGGGAGCAGGAACACAGGGGAGGGGCCGACGTAGAGGGAGAAGCAGACTCCCCACTGAGCAAGGATCCCGATGCGGGACTGGATCCCAGGACCTGAGATCATGACCTGAGCCAAAGGCAGATGCTTAACACCCTGAGCCACCCAGGCATCCTGCATCTTTACTATCGGTTGAGATCTGAGTCTTGATAAAATGTGACCTGTCTAGGATGTGTGTGTATTCTTCAGTACTTTGTCCCAAACGGGCCCACTCTGAGCATCACACACCTTGTGATGCGAATTACCTGAAATCCTCACGCTAAACCAAGATGCCTAAATTATTAGGATATCACCACATTTCTTGTGGGGTTTCAAATGCAAATAAGAGTCCTTTCCCTCAAGCCAAAAGCAGCCCCTTTTCTCAGTGAAACAAGCATTGAGCACCTACTGTATACAAGCCCCATGCCTTGAGCCAGAGATTCCAAGCAACAGCATGGCCCTGACTTCCGCAGCGGGTACAGCCCAGTGGGGCCGACCTCTGTTGTGTAGAGAAGAAGAAGTCTCAGCCTGTCTCCTCCATCTCCTGCCCCCAAGCTGGGCTAGGAACAGTCAAGGTTGTCCACAGGAGTAATAGAAATAAGAAGTGCTGATGGTAAGTAGGAGGGGCAGATAGAATGCCCCCCACTGCTGGGTGGGAAGGCCAGAGCAGGGCTGCTAACATGGGTGTCCACAGCAACAGGACCTCACAGCGGTGGCTGGGCTTGGGTTTCCTTGGGCGACCGTCCCCAGGAAGCCCAGAGTGGCTCTTCCCGAAGGAGGCAGAGGAACACTTCACCGTGTGACCTCTGTCCTGTGTCGTTCACGGAACGCAGCCGGATGGGTCTGGCCTGAGGCTGAGTGTTTGCAGAGCAAGGGTCATGGGTCAGAATCACTCCGCGACGTCTCAGCAGGCTCACCCAGCAAGCAGGGTCAAAGGCCTCATGTGATCGCCCTCAGGAGCCCCCAGCCATCCCCATCTCGGGCAGGACCTTCTTGCCCGTGTATGTGCTGGTTCCTGATCCAGCAGACCTGGGAGCGAGACTAAGTCACCTGGAATGTAAATATTTGGGTTCGGGGTGACTGAGTTCATACCAACCCTATTATATGCTTCGTGTGCATTCTTGTACAACAGGAAGAAAAACAAAACACTTCTCCGATTAAAAATAGTTCTGTTTTATGTGGGAACGCTTTCCCGCTGTTGCCCCAACAGTTCATGGTCATTTATCAGAATCAGGAAAGGTTTTCCAGTGAAATTTCTCTCTCCCTTCCCCACCCCCACCCCACCTTGTCCTCTTAAGCTGGGCGAAGAGGAGGCTACATGCAGAGAAACCCTAATTCATAGCAAGAACAAAGAAAGTCGACCTGACCAGCAGAACCTGAGGTCCGGAGAAGCAGAGCTGCTGCCTCAATGTTGTGCATCTCATCGGGGGACTCCACCGAGCCCACGGCCCAGACGTGTGTCCAGCCACGTGTGGGGGGTCCTGGGGGCAGGCCGGGCCTCACAGTGCTTCAGGGGTCAACTCTCCTCCTGGGGGTCCCCTTCTGTGTCCTCGTGAGCAAAAATACAGGTAGGGCCAGTGTGTCCTCCTGACTTCAACCCCAGTCTGTCCCGATCCCAGTAGAAAGCCTCCCATAGGAACTCTCATTCACCCGCAAACAACACACACCTTGACGAGCCCAGGCCCCGCTTTGGGGCGGTGGCCCCCCGTGCCATCAGGGACCCTTGCTCCTGCCACCTCCCTGCTCGACCATCCTTCCCCAGATCATTGCTTTGTGACTGCAAGATGGCTCCTGCCATCCCAGGCGTTGCTTCTGTGGCCCAGAGAGGAAGAAAGAATGGGAGAAGGGGTGCCTGTTTCAGGGAAGGAAAGGGTCCCCAGATGCCCTGGCAGGTTCCTGCTTATGTCTTGTTGCCCAGAAGTGTCCTGTGACCACCCCTTGCTTCAAGAGAGTCTGAAGAGCTGAATACTTTGGGGCGCCTGGGTGGCTCAGTCGTTAAGCGTCTGCCTTCATCTCAGGTCATGATCCCAGGGTCCTGGGATTGAGCCCCGCATCAGGTGCCCCGCTCGGCGGGAAGCCTGTTTCTCCCTCTCCCACTCCCCCTGCCTTGGTTCCCTCTCTCACTGTGTCTCACTCTGTCAAATAAACAAATAAAATCTTTTAAAAAAATAAATGAAGAGCTGAATACTTTTACCTGGAAGCCTTATCTGTCCTGTTCATTAGGACGTGGGGGGATAGATGCGGGGCTGGCCGCCACAGGTGTCCACCCAGGGGGTGTACGGTAAGTGAAGAAACCAGAATCTCTGCTTATGAAGCACTAGATCCAGTGTGGGGAGGGGCCAGCACACAGCACCAGGCCCCGTTTTCTTCGTGGCTTGCGAAAATCACGGGGCCCTACTGCTAACGTCCCCCGACTCTTCGGGACACGGTAACAGAATTTTAACCTTAATGAACAGAGATCGCTGGATGCTGGTGCATTTCAGCCAAATGAAATTCTGTTTGGGTGGCCTGGAGAATTCCATGCGCCGGGACAAGCATGACACTCATGAGGCCAAGGGAAGGAGCTGGCTCTGGATGATGTTGGGGGGGCCCCTCGACAGGGCAGAGAGTCTGAGAGCGCCCACGGCACCCCATATGCCCCCCTCAGGCCCCGTCCAACCGGCTCCAGCCCGCTGTGTGGGATTTTCAGTTTGGACCCTCGGCTTCCTGACTGCAGTCAGCGGGGAAACTAGAAAGCCCCTCAGAGCAACATTATTCTGGATCCAACTTCCCTGACCCACTTTTTCCTCTGAAGAATAAACCTGAATCCAGGAGTGTTCACTGTTTGGAAAAAAAAAAAAAAAAAAAACATGCAAGAAAAAATGGCAAATCCTGACACAGGCCTGGTAATGCGCTGGGCACTGCCCTGGGTGGGGGCCTGCATGGGCCACATGGGAGTCGTCATCATCCCCGTGCGCACGAGGAAAACAAGATTATCCCTGACCTCGCTCGGGTGGGGAGCCGGGTGGGCAGCCCCCTGAGTCCCAGTTCACATTCACACACGTTCCCTAAATAGGATATACAAGGGGCCAGAGTCCCAGGAGGACTGCCCTCACCTGCTGCCCCCGGCAGGCGTCCCCCCATACACCTCTGTGGGTCTCCTGCCAGATGCCCCCTATAAGCGCCAGGCACCTCAGGCCCCAGTGGCACGGTGCGCCCGCAGGGAACCCCACAGCCGGGCCGCCCTCCCCCAGGCTCCCCCTGGAGTCCTTCCCAGCCCCGGGGAGATGGGTACTCCCTTCCTCACACATCTGTAAGGGCAGCACCACTCAGAGAAGCCAGGGACAACGGGCCTTTTGTCCCACCGTCATGGATGGAAGTGAGGCCCCAGATCGGGCTCTGCGGACAGTGGAGGACCTGGGACGCGTCGGTCCAGCAAACAGAACACAGAGCCCAGGGTGCGTGGTGGGGACACGGAGCGCCCCCAGAAGGCAGGAGGGGGGCTCAGCTCCTGGTCCCCTGTGGGCTGGGGGGTGTGGAGGGCCTGCTGCAGCTTTGCAGCCTGTCCCAGCGGTGGGCCAGGCTCCCTCCATCCAGTGAGTCTGTGGGCCGCCGCGGCCCAGGTCAGCCTGGCGCCCGCACAGGCCATGAGCAGCCCCCTCCCGCCCTGGCACCCCCACGGCCCCACCCACCCCATGCCCACCCTCAGGGTGCCATCTTCAGCCCTCACCACCCTGCCTCCATCCTCCGGGGCTCCAGCTCCTGTTCCCCCATCCTCTGCAAGGGGGGACATGGTCTGCTCCCAGCAGGTCAAGTACATCCAAGACCGAAGGCCCCCAGGGAGGGCCAGGAAAACACCTCAGATAATGAGGCCGTGCGGGCCATGCGGACGTGCTGGGTTTGGCCGAAGACTGGTTGTAATAGTGGACCCTGGAGCCCAGGCCCCTCTCAGGCAGACAGGCGGCCCCTCTGGGGGTGTGGGCAGCTGGGAGCCCACCACAGCCCTGACCCCTCCCTCTTCTGCTATCTTTGCCCTTTTCCCCGGCTCTACCTTTTACCTCTGCACACTGTGGATATCTGCAAGCCTGTGAGTGCTCCAAGCAAGATAAACAGGTAAGAAACAGGGGCAGAGCTCGGCGGCTGGCCCGGGGGGAGCCAGGCACATCCCCACAGTGCCAGGCAGAGAGGGTCACGGCGGGCACCACGCAGCCCTCTCCCCTGCCCAGAAAGTACACACTGGCCACTCACTGGCCCTTGGGCAACCTGCCCAACGCAGCTCTTTGACTGGTTTTCCTACTTGTGCTGGTTCTCTGATGGATCATCCTACATGCAGAGAGACAGTGACAGAGACAGGGACAGAGGTACCCCTGCCTTGTTGATCTGTCACTCCCCGGCCTCTTCTGCAGCTGCCTCCCCCTCCTCCTGTCCCCTCGGCCTCAGCCCCCAACACAGACTCCGGGACACTGTTCCCCAGTGACTGCAAACATCTCCCCGTGGGGTTCTGCCTGAGGTTGGGAATGATGCAGAGTCTGTCCCTTGTGACTCTGGTTTGGGGACATTTAGATGCTCCCTGTGATTCATTATCGGTGGCTCTGTCCCAGCCCGTATCCCAAGTGGGAGCACGACCCTGCGGGGTGTGGGGAAGCTCACTCCGTTTCAGATCAGAAAGCCCGGATGGCCTCTCTTAGAATGGGATGTGATGTTTGTTTTCAACCTGGAATCAACGTGAAGAATAAGGCAGTGATTACTTTTCAGAAGGCCCAGGTGTGGCACCTGCAAACAGGGTGTGGAGGAAGCTGTCCCGTAAGGCCGGCCGCGACCCGCATTCCCGGTCCAGTCCCAGACACCCTCAGGCCCGAGCCTGCTCCTGACTCACAGAGGAGGCCGAGTGCGTCTGCACCCACCGGCCCATCGTTGTGTCCTTCTCGGGTGGACCAGCATGCTCTGTCTGGTCTGCACCTGGGTGAGTCACTGGGCTGGAGGACTCAGGAAGGTGGGGGACTGGGTCATTGTCAGCGAAGCAGGGAGACAGGAGAAGGGCTGTCAGGAACCCAAGTTCTTTGTGGCCGAGGTGCGGTCTCCTACTCCACAGATAAAGAAACTGAGGCCACCTCTGGCCAGGCCCTTCTCCCCTGCTTTTCCTCCAACTTGTCCCCAGGGCTGCTCTGCCCGTCCCCGTCCCGGCAGCAGTCCGCTGCCCAGTCCCCAAGGAGGACACCCGGCCCCTCTGTGCTTCCCATGGCCCGGCCAGGCAGTCCCACCCCTGAGCCCTCAGTGCCCCCCGTGGAAGTCAGGTCGTCCTCTGGCCTAACGCAGCCCAAAATACCTACGGCTCTGCTCTTGGGGGAATGCAGAGACCCCAGCACCCATGGGGGCAAATCGGCTGGGGACCTAGGTTCCTGTTGGGATGGCTTTCAGGAACGGCTGGAAGCAAGGGCCGTGCCCCCTCAGACGTGAGGAAGCAAAGCCTAAAAGCCATCGACCGGCCCCCCGGCCGGATTTCATCATAGCCTTTGCTGCGTTTGCTGAGCCCAGTCATCTTCACCAGCACGTTATCCTAAATCACTTCCCTCAGGAGAAATAGCAGCAGGTGGGCCATCACTCCCAGACCTGGGTCCCTGCACACCGCCACACCCCCATTGTCCCCACCACCACTGCGCAGCCCCGCCCCGGAGAAACTGTCTGCCAACAGCCAATTGGTAATGTTGGCCTCTGTTCGTTGATTCTGCAAATTAAGTGTCAGACCTCTTTTCCAGCCCTGACAGGATGACAGTGGATTCAATGCACAAAGTCCCTGATGTTGCGGAGCCCCCCATTTCCGGGTAACAAGTGCCCCAGCTGGTGGTGTAACAGAGCACCTGTGTCTCAGCAGGTTTTTTGGGTTTTTTGGTCTGTTTGTTTGTTTGTTTTAAAAATAAGCAACTGGTAGAGAAGCTTGCTGTGGACATGAGATCATCTCCCTTTATCAGATACACACTCTTCGCCACTGCTAGAGGCTTAACTGTACCACCACGGGGACCCTACAACAGCCCATACCCAAGAGCAGAGGCGTACACAGACATGTTTGTGTTACAAATCCCCTCTCGTCAATCGTTGGGCCACATCTCACTTGAACAGACCTAACTGCTTATTCAGATCCAGTCCATCTGTCTGTGTGTTTTTTCTTGTTTGAAATAAAGAACCCCACTTCATGTGCAGGTTATGAAGAGTAATCGTGAATGGATCCCAAAGAATACAAATGAACCACTGTTGCAGTGTGAGTCATAAATTAACACTTTGGTCTTTGAGTCTATTAAAGTGAATGGCTGTGGGTCATATAAACTGAGACATAAATATTTGAGGTGTGGAGCACTCTTTGACCAAGACTCAGAGGAATATATTAATGAAAAGAGAGCATATGATAACTAATGTTTATTCATCAGGGTTTTGAGTGAGTTCCACTTCTGGTTATTTGGACTGAGTAGATAGTTTGGACCAACAACCCCAGTGAAAACAACTGGGTAAAATGTCTTTTAAAACTGTTTAAAGGAATTGGAGCCCTAACAAAGTGGTAAAATGGTATGGATGAAGATCCAGGAGAAGATGAAAATCTGGAGAGGAACGGCCAGCATTGGGTGCTGCCTCCATCCTGGGGGTTTCTGCGGATTCAGGAAGAGGAGGCCAAGCAGCTGAGCAGCACGTTGGCCGCCTTGTGAGGCAAAAGGTCAAGAGCAGGAATCCAGGCCTGCCAAGTTTGGGTTTTCATATATCCTTGAAGCCTTGAGTTGGGAACCCAATGGGTCATACCCTAGAGGTCAGAAGGAAGGAAAAGTAACTCAGCCCCCACATGGACCACCACTCAGCTTCAAGTCACCCAACTGGTCCCAAGTATGTCAACCACTGAAATTGTATTAAGGTGATCCCAGGTTGGTGGTACCTCCAAGTAGCTGCCTGAAATAAAAGAAAATCCTGTCTGGAGAAAGGAAACATCCTACCAGGCCTCAAATTATTTCTGAGCAGTCTCTGAAATACAATGTTTGGCACTCTATCAAAGATGACCAGAAACACAAGGAGATAAGACAACATAAATTAGAGCTAGCAAAAAGAACAGACAATAGAAAGAGGCACACAAGGGCTCTAGATAAAAGAATTATCAAACACAATCTCTAAAGTAATTATGCTTATGGTGTTCAAGGTTAGAAAAGACAAGATTTAAACTTTTTAGCAGAAAACTGAACCCTTTTTTAAAAAGTGAGAAAAGTTTGGAACAAAATAAAAATTCTAGAACTGAAAAATGCATTACAAATTGAGAATGCAACGAGTGTGTTTCATACCAGGTTAGACCCAGCTGAAGAGAGAATTAAAAACTGGAAGATAAGCTAGAAGAAAATATCCAGATCCAAGTAAGCGGAGACAAAAGCCAGAAAAAACAAAAGAGGGTACTAGACATGAGGATACAGTGAAAGTGAAGCATTTCAGAAGGAAAGGAGAGAATGGACAGAGCAATATTTGAAGAAATAGCAGCTGAAAAGGTAATTTATTTTTTCTCTTTATGTTATAGGGAACTGAGCTCATAGTTCTTTATGAACTTTCTTCTTAGGGAGCTGAAGTGCTTTAAAAAATACTCAATCATCACTATCAGATAACTAGGGTGAAAAGACTATTTTAAAGATATGGAAACAGAAGAATTTAAAGGCCTAAACAAACTTATTTTCAACTATTACTGTTTATTTATTTATTTTTTTTAAAGATTTTATTTATTTATTTGACAGAGAGAGAGATAGCGAGAGCAGGAACACAAGCAGGGGGAATGGGAGAGGGAGAAGCAGGCTTCCCGCCGAGCAGGGAGCCCGATGTGGGACTCGATCCCAGGACCCTGGGATCATGACCTGAGCCGAAGGCAGACGCCCAACGACTGAGCCACCCAGGCGCCCCATCAACTATTACTGTTTAATTTGACTAATAAATGAATAATGAAAATAGGATTACTTTAGCTAACACACTATTGGTAACTGTTTTGGTGCTTTGGGAATATAGGTGAGCAGCTTTTCAAGCACTTGAAACTAAAAACTACTAAGATTGTCCTTTGACAGTGAAACTGAAATACAGAAATATCTCATGAGGGCAAAGATAAGCAAAACTTTCTTAATTGTATGGAATAGCTCCTGGAAAGCCTGACTTGACAATGACCTGAATGATGTAATGTCTTAAGTAGGCTCTACACCCAACATGGGGCTCAAACTCACAACCTCAACAAACTCACAGATCAAGAGTCACATGCTCTACCAACTGAGCCAGTCAGGTGCCCCAATAATGACCTGAATGATGTACTCTCTTAATCTGGATTAGGTGTGTGGATGTGGGGGCAGATTTATCAGCCTAAGGAAGCAGAGAAAAAAGATGGTCACATAGACAGGTATTGACTGGGCTCATAAAGCACAGTCCAGGGCAAGGACTGTGACCATTCCCATACTCCAGACAAGACTACCCATCAAAACATCTTGTACATCCCATTCATTCAACTAACTCCTTTGTTTTGGGTCCAGATCTACCATTGCAATTTTCTGGTTCTGGTTTGGTTTCCCAAGCTGAGTGTCCAGAGTGAAAAAATTGTCCCTTTTATTGTATAATTTATTATAAATTATAAGTGTTATGGTTTATACATCAGTCTCTGCTATGTTGATTAATATGAGTCTACTGCTGCAGAAGTATCAACTCAAAAGCCAGGGGTCTGAATCCATACATCTGAGGGCCAAAAACTAGACCATGTTATGTTTGCCAAAATATACCAAACTGTACATCCTCTTAGATTTGTTATTCATTCTCTGGTTGCAGCCCTGGTGCCATTATTGACTAAAATAGTCTTATTTTTCTAAATGTATCTTTTAAAAATTAAAGCAATATGATTACACATAATGTAGGGTCATCATAAAACAGCTTATCTCGGGCGCCTGGGTGGCTCAGTTGGTTAAGCGACTGCCTTTGGCTCAGGTCATGATCCTGGAGTCCCGGGATCGAGTCCTGCATCGGGCTCCCTGCTCGGCAAGGAGTCTGCTTCTCCCTCTGACCTTCCTCCTTCTCATGCTCTCTGTCTCTCATTCTCTCTCTCTCAAATAAATAAATAAAATCTTCATAAAAAAAAAACAGCTTATCTCTCCCTCACCCCTACCCATTCCAATCCCCAAAGGCTATTAAGGTCACCTCATTTCCTCTGGAATTTACTAGCATAATTTTTAAATACTGAGTATATTCTATTTATGATTTTACTGATTTATGTGGAAGAAAAAACTGGAAATATGGTGAGCTTCTACCTTCTAAGAGTTTTCCTTGTCTTTCTTCCTCCCTCCCTCCCTCTCTGTCTCTCTTTCTTTTTCTTTCTTTCTTTCTTTCTTTCTTTTCTTTCTCTCTCTCCTTTTTTCTCTCTCGCCCTTTCTCTCTCTTTCTCCCTGTCTCTCTCTCTCTCTTTTTTTTTTTTGAAGATTTTATTTATTTATTTGACAGAGAGAGAGTACAAACAGGAGTAGTGGCAGGCAGAGGGAGAGGAAGAAGCAGGCTCCCCGCAGAGCAGAAAGCCCAATGTGGGGCTCAACCCCAGACCCTGGGATCATGACCTGAGCTGAAGGCAAACAATTAACTGACTGAGCCACCCAGGTGCCCCTCTTTACCTTTATTTATAACTTAATTTTTGAAATTTTATATCAATGATTAGATTGATACTTTACATACATGTCTTCCTTTTCTCTTATAGCTTCTCTTTCATATTCTACTGTTTCCTTTATGAATGCAATAATTTTAATATCAGAAAAGGTATTCATGATAATTTTTTTTAAATATTCTATTCACAGAATAATTTCTGTGTCCTTGACATTTTTCAATTCTGTTTATTTATTTGTTTAAGCTTTACTGGTATATTACAGCTTTTCTGGAAAGTCAAATAAAACTTGGATCTACACTTGCATTTGTGGTAGGCAGACTCTTGAAGTGGCCCCTGCGACGCCCCACTCCCACTCCTGGAGTTCACACCCTGTGCAATGCTCTCCCCTCAGTGTGGAGAGATGTGCAACTTGCTTCTAACCAACTGAACACCACAATGGTGTCCAGAGGTATGTGATTCCAATCACATAAGCTTTCAGCATTCTTGTTGGAGCCCCTCCCTCTCTGTCTTCCTTTCCCTCTCCCTCTCCTTCCTCCCCTCCACCCCAACCTTGCTCTCACTCTCTTGCTGGCTTTGAGGAAACAAGCAGTCATGGTGGACAACCCTGCGGGGTAAAAATCTGGGGATGGCTCTAGGGGCTGAAGATGGCCTCTGGCCAACAGCCCATGAGATAGTGAGGCCTCAGCCCAACAACCACAAGGAACTGAACAGTCAGAGTGGGCTTGGAAGTGATCCTTCCCCAGTGAAACCTCGGATGAGAATGCAGCCAATCTGACACCTCGATTACAGCCTGCCTAAGATTCTAAATCCAGCTAACACATGCTTGGATTCTATCTATTATTGAAGCATTAACAAGTTTATAGGAAACTGTGTTTCTGAAATTAGAAGACTATAACCATACTGAGTATTGTCAAGTTGTAGCAGCTTTTTATATTTTTATATATTCTGGATACAAGTCCTTTGTTGGATATTTGTATTAGAAATATTGTCGGGGCGCCTGGGTGGCTCAGTTGGTTAAGCGACTGCCTTCGGCTCAGGTCATGATCCTGGAGTCCCGGGATCGAGTCCCACGTCGGGCTCCCTGCTCAGCGGGGGGTCTGCTTCTCCCTCTGACCCGCTTCCCTCTCGTGCTCTCTGTCTCTCATTCTCTCTCTCAAATAAATAAATAAAATCTTTAAAAAAAAAAAGAAATATTGTCTCCCAGTCTTTGTGTTGCCTGTTAATTTGCTTCATGATTCTTATTGGAAGATCCTAAATGAAATCTAATGATCAACTTTTTTTCTCTCATGTCCAGTGCTTTTGGTGTCCTGCCTAAAAAAAATCTTTGCCTGCCCAAAGATAGAAGTTTGCACTTTTAGTTATTACATTTCAGTCAATAATCCACTGTGCATTAATTTTTGTGCATATCATAGGGGAGGGGCTGAGGTTCATTTTTCTGATATGGATATCCCTTTATTCCAGCTTCCTGGCTCTCCAGCCTCCACTGAAATGCGTTGGCTCCTTTGTCAAAAATCGATTGACCAGATAAATGTGGGTCTATCACTGGACGCTATTCTGTTGCACTGGTCTATCCTAGGCCAATACCACTCTGTCTTGATTATTATAGGTTTAAAGTAAATCTTGACATCAAGTAGTATGAGTCCTCCAATTTTATTCTTTTAAAAAAAAATTTGGGCTCTTCAGGGTCCATTGCATTTCCATGTAAATTTTAGAATGAATTTTGAAAACTTTTACAATAAAAAGACTGAGATTTTGTTTGAGATTGCATTTAATCTGTAGGGTGATTTGGGGACAATGGACATAGTGTTGTTTCCAATGGAATCTTTGGATCTGAAAACATGTTCTATCTCTCCTCTCCTACTTAGATATTTTTATAGTTCTGTGTGCACTGGTTTTTAGTTTTCAGGGTAGACGTTTCATATATATGTATTTTGTTAAATTTATCTCCACGTATTTCATTTTTTGATGCTATTGTGAACAATTTTTTTTAAGTTCATTTTCTACTTAAGCGTCCAATTCTTGATTTCAGCTCAGGTCGTGGTCTCAAAGTTGTGAAATCAAGCCGTGTCAGGCTCTGTGTTTAGTGGGGAGTCTGAGATTCTCTCTCCCTCTCTCTCTGCTCCTCCACCTCACTCTCTCTCTCTCTAAAAAAAAAAGACCTTGCATTTTGCCACCTTCCTGTATTTGCTCGTTAGTTGTATCCATTTGTTTGTACTTTGTAGATTCCTTAGGATTTCCCATATGGCATACACAGTCCTGTTGCCTATGAAACAACATCATTTTACTTCTTCCTTTCCAATCTTTTCTCCTTGTGTGCATTTTTCTAGTAAAGTGCAGAGCTGAGGTGGAGAGTAGACACCTCTGTTCCTTCCCCATTTTAAGTATGATTCTATGTCTATGATTTTCCTTTTCTGTTTTGGTCCTCTGAAGCTTTTCTATGATGTGTGTAGATATGGATTTCCTTTTTATTTATTTGCTTTGGAGTTATTCTTCCTCCTAGACCTAAGAGTTGATGTCTATCGACATTCTGGAAAGTTCCTAACCATTACCTTTTCGACTATTGTGGCCTTCTCACTGTCTCTATTATCTCCCTGCAGCATTCCAGTTAGATAATCATCAGATTTTCTCACTCCGTCTTCCAGGCATGTCACGGTCATGCCTCTTTAGTCTCCTTTATTCTGGTTCCTCTTTGCCCTTCACAACCTTGACTCTTTGGAGGAGGACTGGCCGGTTATGTAGCAAAATGTCCTCCCACATGGGTTTCCTGGTGTTTCCTTATGATTAAATTCAGGTGATGCATTTTTGGCAGAAACGCCACAGCAGTGACGCTGTGTTCCCCGTGCACCTGACCAGGAGGCACTGAGGTCTGTTCGTGCTCCTTCTGGGATGTGACCCGTGCTCACTTCCTCCCTATTTAACAGTGAACTTGGGCCATGGTGGTGATGAGTCTTCATGCAAGACTTTTTCCCCTCCACTCAGAATGAGCTCAGTCTAGGAGCACTTGCTGGCTGGCTCCTGAGCAGTGGGTTTATTTGTCATTCATTTGCCATTGTATGCCCTGGGTATAACCTTTGGAGACACCAGCTGTCCCCATGGGCCCCCATCAGTTTCCCTCGTTGGAGGATCCAGTGCTTTCTCACCTGCCCTTTAGCTCTGTGCAGCCCCATCTGTACTTAAACACAGGGAGTCCCTGTCCTCACGCGCAGGGCTCCCCCAAGCTCCCAGTCCCCTCTCGTGGAGAGGTGCACCACTTCCCACTAGGCTGGATGTCTCCAGGGAATGTTTCTATGAGCAAATGGGCTCTAGGACCAGTGACCCAGCCACCTTTCCATTGTCTGGGTGACCAGGAGGGCTGCTTTGGGAGAGGGGATTGAATGACATCCTGCGGGCTCCATTGGAGAAGCTCACCTGTGTTCAGGGCGCCCGCCTGAGAGCCAGGTGATCAGCCAGCAGCCTACAGATGTCCTCTCTGAGGTCTGGGCACCTCCTGATGCCCCCAGGATGGGGCTGCAAACAAACATCTTCACCCACTGTCTCACCAACTCTGCCTGCTCCCCCTTTCCCCTAGTCTCCCCACTTCCCTGGGCCTCTGTGTTCATTCTTTCTCTCTGGAGAATGTGCCCTGCACACAGAGAGGGGGCGAGACAAGCCCAGAGGCCCCAGCCTAGAGGACTCCATCCTGTGGACTTTGCCAACATCCTGGGAACTAGCAGTTCTGGAATTGACCTCTCTGCTTGGTCGTGACTGGCTACGTGACCGGGAAACTGGCGTCTGTTTGCACAGCTCCTTCCATAAAATGAAAATAGCTCCCCATCCACTTTACAGGAGCAGGATGGACCTAAGGTAGTGTTGTAAAGCATTGTAAAATCACCCGAAACGCAGTCCCAATTGAAACGCTGTTAAATGTAACTGACTTGCACGAGCCACCTTGAAACTCCCACCAAATGCCAGCGAAGTCCAAGTACCTCCCTCCCAGTGTCTCCTGTGCCGCCAGGTGGCTGTCCCCAGCCTGGGCGCCGCTCAGCTCCCCTCCCTGGAGGACCTGCTCCGTGCCCTCTGACCCCCTCTGTCCTGCAGGAGGGGCCTCTCTGGCTCTCATCAGCATTTCCAGCTGGCTCTTGGCCCCCAGAGTGGTCACGGCCACAGTCTGTATCCCAAACCTGGACCGAGAGTCGTACAAAGATTACGTCAACAAGCTAACGAAGTGTTTGCTCTTGAAGCTTAGCTCAAGGCAATTTACAGTAAAATTAGCAAGATACTGCTGGCAGCGGGGTCTGTGCAAAGCTCACAGCCCGATGTGTAAGGCAGAGGCTCCGGGATGGCAGCAAGGGGGGTACCTGAGTCCTGCAGGGACTAGAATCACCTGCTGGGGCCAGCGCGGGGAGTCCAGGGCCAGGCAGCCACACCACACAGGAGATGGGCAGGACCTCAGAACCCCCGGTGCATGATCCTTACTCGGCGCTGTGAGGCTTTGGGAGGCACGTTCCCCAGGAGTGGGCTCCAGCAGCCCCCTTAGGGCAGGTCACTGCCGATGGGTCCAACCATGACATCCTGGTCCCGAACAGGGCCTGGCACATAACCAGTTGCTGAATGCCACTCCGTCAGGAGGAAATGGGACTTGGGGACAAGGCAAAAGAGCCAGAGTGGCCTTGGGCAACCGAAAGAGTGTTGGGAAACCTCAGAGCAGGGCAGGTCTCGGGCATATATGGAGCCGCTTGGGGACCCGGAGGGCCTGACACACACATGCCATGTTTCCTGAGCTGGGATCACACCTGCTCGCCATCGTCTGCCACAGAGGAGGGAGTTGACCCTAAAGCCAGGCTTGCTCCTGCAATGGTCCCCATTCTTTATAGTTTTGGGCACCAGATCACTTCTCTGGGGCTTTCGATGGAAGCAGAGCCCATCCAGCAAAGATAGCAAATTGGACAAAGATTATATTCAGGGCCCTTTCATTCCCTCTGGGACTTTAGGTCCCTAAGCCTTTTGTGACCCAGGTGCTTCCCCACCTTTCTCTTTTCTATATGGCTAGCTGTCAGAGGGCAGGAGGAGGGCAAGCTAATACTAATTCTCACTAAAGTGTAAAAGATGGATCAGGTTTGTGTTAAGTTATGCCTCATGAGAGAGTCCCATTTAACCTAGAAACCGGGCTCTAACAGTGGCTCCCAGCCATTATTGGCGAGGCTAATAGAATTCATTCACTCATTTCACTGGAGAAGCAGATGAAACCAACCCCCTCCCCACCCCCCACCCCCGCCCATGAAACCACCACCAAGGGGCAGGACACAGGCCATGCTTACTTCTGTGTGGGACAGTGATACCCTTTGCACTTGCGCTCCACAGGTGTTCCCAGGGTGGAGGCCGGGGTGGTGTTCCCCTGAACCCTCCCTCCAAGAAAGCCCCACCTAGGAAACAGGAATTCAGCTCCTGGGCAGTCCCCACCTCCTGGGAATAGCCCGGAAGGACTGCATTGCCCCTTTGCCCTTTGAAGATTTTTATTTTTATTTATTTGAGACAGAGAGAATGAGAGACAGAGAGCATGAGAGGGAGGAGGGTTAGAGGGAGAAGCAGACTCCCTGCCGAGCAGGGAGCTCGATGCGGGACTCGATCCCGGGACTCCAGGATCATGACCTGAGCCGAAGGCAGTCGCTTAACCAACTGAGCCACCCAGGC
>NW_028043889.1:0-14944 GCF_054177405.1 Leptonychotes weddellii
AAATCTGCAGCATAAGTCATAATCTCTGAGTCTTTTCTTTTTGGGGGCTCCTCCTCCTAGTCATTCTGTTGATGTGTGTTTGAGGGAATGTATAGAGTCCAAATTATTGGCCAGAACCCAAGCAAGATGCACCTGTTTTCTTGGGACCTTAGGGTTGCTGGCCTCTTGTTTTCCCAGCCTGTCTTCTGTGGGAGGGGCCTGCTGCGCTGTTACTCAGGCAACCCTGTTTGGGCAGAGTTGCCCTGTGCCCCTGTGGTGGGGGATGGGCTCAGCGGGAATCAGTTTTTGGGGCTTTTGTTCTCTGGCGCCTTTCCCTGGCGGCTTTCCATGTCTCTCCCACGAGTCAGAGCAGAAGAGACTGTTTCCAACCCTCTGCCTCAGAGCAGAGAGATCGCAGTCTGTTCTTCAGTGTGCTCTCCAGGCCACACCGTCTCCGTTTCTGTCCGTGCTGCCATAAACTGCAGCGTCCTGGGTTGTGCGCCTCTCCGCAGCACTCTCAGTCCTGCCTCCAGGTCGGAGCATGTCTCTGCCCTTTGTGCTTCCAAAACCGCCAGCTGCTCCCAATTCGCGGGCGCGTGACCCCACCACTTCGGGTTTCCACCCCAGGAGCTGCAATTTGCAGGCGCGACCCCACCACTCCGGGTTTCCACCCCGGGAGCTGCCCTAAAGTCCTTTCCCCGCTGCTACTGGTCTGCGAGTCTGTGCTTGTCTGCATCGCGCGAGGCTGTCACTCACCGGCCGTGTAGGATCCCCACGGCCAGGCACCCTCCCGCTGCCGTTTATCCTCCGATATCTGCCTGTGGATTCACGGCTCCCCACTTCGTACCTCAAAACCAACTGCCTGCGATATTCTGTTTGTAGAGATCCAGATCTTCTTACATCTCCCGCTGGTTTTGTGGGTCCTCAGAGTGGTCTGGTAGATATCCAGCTCAATTCCGGGGACCAGTTGAAATAGGGTCCCCTACTCCTCTGCCATCTTTCCCCCCTCCTATGCTTAGATTATTAAGAAATAAAAAATACTTAGTGAATTAAGCAGGTGATCTCAGCTTCCTGCTTACGTTTTGTATGTGATAAAATTATAAGAGACTTTGAGAAAGAGAAGAAAATATAAGATTTCTAACCCTAAATTCAGATGTAAGATTAATCTTATAAGAACTCTGCTTTTTAAAAGCAGTTACTATTAAGGCCAGCATCTGTAGGAATGATTGTGTAGGGGAATATGGTGGTAGTGACAGCCAGCGATGATCTGGGTAGGAGTTGGCAAGCTTTTTCTGTGAAGAACCAGGTAGTAAATACTTTAGGCTTTATAGGCCATATGGTCTCTGATGTAACTACTAATCTCAGCTATTGGAGAATGAAAGTGGCTCTGGATAATATGTAAATGAATGGGTGTAGCTGTGTTCTAGTAAATATTTATATCAACAGACAATGAGCTGGCCCATAGTTTATTCATCCCCTGATCTAGGTTAAGGAAGTTTGTCAGAGACTGAGTGGTTTTGAATGCAAAAACTACAGAATTAAAAAATAAATCCTCAATTATGAGATTTTGTTTTTCTTTATTGTCAATAGGTGAACATTATACCAGTGATTGCCAAAGCAGATGCAATTTCTAAAGCTGAATTACAGAAGTTTAAGATCAAGCTCATGAGTGAATTGGTTAGCAACGGTGTTCAGATATATCAGTTTCCAACAGACGATGAAACTATTGCTAAAATCAATGCTTCAATGAATGTAAGCTCTTAGTTGAATGTTAATTCTGTTTACATGTGAAAAGAGTAACTTGTAAGTGACATTCCTACTAACACTTTAACTTGTGTCTTCTAAAAAGACTTCACACAAGGTGAATTTTCAGAAAGTTCAGTATAGGAAAATGTGTTATTTTCTAGAGTTGGAAAAAATACATGAGAATATATTTTTGAGCATATTTTCTTTCCTCTACTTTCACCTAAATAAAATGATACATTGGTGAGGCTGGGATACTCCTTTTGTGGCACCATACTTACTAATTGCCTTAGAAAGATACCTTTTATCCTGTCTTTAAAAAACATGTGAAGTCTTTATATTCTCCCTCGGAATGCTTTGGAATCTTAAAGTCCTTAAGGATATCTTTCTAATCTGATATTTAAGCTCAGTGTCCCTTATAGTGTCACACGTACATATTAAACATTCACATAACTTTTCATTTAATACGACTAAAGATGGCTAAGTTCTTTGTGATACTTTCTTCAGGCTACTAAATTTCTTAAATATCTGGTTATATTTTGAAGGGTCATTGGTTTTGACTTAACTGTATGTTCTTGTGGGAGATATTAACCTCCCTGAGACTGTTAACTTACCTACAAAATTGGGTTAATACGTACAATTGGGTTGTTGTGAGGATATAGTCTTTGTTCACTGCCCAACACAGTGATATTCAGTAACCGTTCATGCCATGTCTCCTTTTCCTTTTCTGATTTTTCATTAAGATACTTTAAATTAAAAAAGCTGACTAATGTAAATGAAGTGATCTCAATACCTATGTGTTATATTGTCTTTAGATCTAATTTTATTTTTTGTGCGCACTTGGAATAATTTTTCAGAAGGGGACAATTAAGACACCAAATGTCAATTATTAAATATTAAATATAATAATTAAAACTTTTACATTAGACTTTTCTCCTATATTAATCCTCAGCTTCAGACAGACCAGTCTACTCACTGTTCTCTACATCTAGCTATTATGTATTTGTTCAAAATCTTCTCCTTACCTAAGTTAGTTCTTACTCTCCTTGATCCATCTCTGGTTTGGGTTATATCTTTCTGCTCACAGTGATCCCTTACTCCTCTAAGTTTATGTAACATTTACTATCTTTAGCACTAGTTTGGGACTTAAATATTACTTTGTATTAGTATCATATATCTGTGCACACACTAAATATAGATATATATTTTAGTTATTTATTTTGTGTGTGTGTGTGTATGTGTGTAATTTCCTCAACATTATTTTTGCCTTTTAGGGCAAAAATTCTATACTAGAATTTTTTTTATTCTTATAGCATGATACCTTGCATGTGGGGGATGCTCAGTGAATAATTTTCTTTACAGAGCCTGAAATTTACTTTTATAGAACAGTTGGCACATATTCACTGCCAAGTTTTAAAATTGGAGGTATAGGGGCACCTGGGTGGCTCAGTTGGGTAAGCATCTGCCTTCAGCTCAGGTCATGATCCCAGGGTCATGGGATCGAATCCTGCGTCAGGCTCCTTGCTTAACAGGGAGCCTGCAGCTCCCCCTACTTGTGCTTTCTCTCTCTGACAAATAGATAAGTAAAATCTTAAAAAAATAAAATAATTTTAAAATAAATAAAATCAGAGGCATAGCAGATCATGTGATTTTAATAACTCTGTTATTTAGTAAATTTTCTCTAATCTGTTATTTTCATAAAACTTTTTTAGTTGGTCATTTATCACAATAGCGTGAGATATGATTTGATATCATGGTTCCCTTCCAGGGACATTTGCCGTTTGCTGTTGTAGGAAGTATGGATGAGGTAAAAGTTGGAAATAAGATGGTCAAAGCTCGCCAGTACCCTTGGGGTGTTGTACAAGGTAAATGAGATAAATGATGACTAGGAATATGTTTGTCACCTAACAGTCTGAAAGTTGCATTCAGTGCATTCTCTGAGTTGATGCTTATTTTGGGTTATGATTTGGTTATCAGAAGAGTGGAATGTGTTCTGTTTTGGCCAAGTATGTGGAGGCTGGGCAGAGTGTCCCCATTTTCTCCATTATACCACACACATTTTGTGCCTGGTATGCCAAGACATTCAGAAAGTGGAAAGCATTAGTCAGAACAGAATTTGAGTATAAATACTAGTGTTTAGACATGATATATAAATTAATTACTAGGTAATTCTAGGTACAATAAACCATCTTGTACATTTACGTATTTCTAATCACCAAAGTATCGCCAACTGTTTCCAAAACAAACTAGCCAGCCAATTAAAAAATTTTAGGATTAATGTAGCATTGTAATGAATAAGTAATTAGTACTATCTGGTTCATTCACTTACTTGTGCTTTTATTACTGGGGAATGGATTCCCTACTAGTACTGGTTTCCCAATACTGCTGCTTTTTTAAATTGACAGATTTGTAGTTAATAAAAAATATTAACAAAACTTAACATTTTTAATATATAAAAAATACAAAAATAGTAATTGTACTTAAAACTGTTGGTTACAGTTACACAATTATTTGTAGTCTTTTGGTTACCATAACCCTAGAAGAAGGGCTATGTAAGGAGAACTAAGTGTATTTATTCACTAATCTTGAATGGTGTCAAACACAGCATCATAAATGTGGCATTGTATAGAAAGAATTTGATAATTATAGCATGTACAGATGGCATCTTGAGTATGCAGAATTACTACTTTGAAGTTTTAGTAAAACAATGTTACAGACTCTTTTTAAGCACTTTGTAAAATGTCCTAAGGATGGTTTGTAAACTGCCAACAAAATATTTGTGAAATAACTGGAGCATATGGTAACATAATATAATGTATTTCTTTCCTGTTTATCGATTGCCTACTAAATTTAAAGCAATTTCCCAGTCTGTTAATTTAAGTTGCCTATAATTCAGTGTGTATAATGCAAGAGTTTCTTCCTTGGTTACTTATATAAAACAATCATAGGTATTAGGCTGATTATTTCACTGTTAATTTCGGATGTGTTTTTATAGATTCTTTCATTCAACAAATACCGTGTGTCAGGAATTAAAAATTGGTATTGCTATTTTCTTGTTTTTCTGGCTAGTGGAAAATGAAAATCACTGTGACTTTGTAAAGCTCCGGGAAATGCTCATTTGTACAAACATGGAAGATCTGCGAGAACAGACCCACACTAGGCATTATGAACTTTACAGGCGTTGCAAACTGGAGGAAATGGGCTTTACAGATGTGAGCCCAGAGAATAAGCCACTCAGGTAACAGGGGATTTCTGTGAGAAGCCAACCAAAGAGGAAGTTAGAGAGGATTGTACCTTGTTATATATCCAGGATGTTGGAGAATGTGGTTTTCAGAAATCTGGCAAACCATGAAGTAGAATCATTTGCTTATGATTAATTATTGTGCTTCTCAGATCACTTGAGGCCTTCTTGCTTTTGAAGGGTCTCTAATACCTCATCTGACTCAAAGAGTTTAAGAAAGAACATAATGGGGCGCCTGGGTGGCTCAGTTGTTAAGCATCTGCCTTCGGCTTAGGTCATGATCCCAGGGTCCTGGGATCGAGTCCCACATCGGGCTCCCTGTTCGGCGGGAGACCTGCTTCTCCCTCTCCCACTCCCCCTGCATGTGTTCCTGCTCTCGCTGTCTTTCTCTCTGTCAAATAAATAAATAAAATCTTTAAAAAAAAAAAAAAGAAAGAACATAATGGCAGAAGCCCATTATCTCAATACATGCTGAAATGAATAACTAAAGGAAAGAACTCTCATTATTTGGTTTTATGTTGTATTTTTCTGAAAAAGATAAAAGCATATTTATCTGTTCTTCTAAAAGAAAGTTTGAATGTGAATCATATTAAACCAAAAACAGAACAACCTTGGTTTTTATCTTGATGAAAGTTTGAAATTAGTTAAACTTAGGAAAATGTCTTATAAAGGAAGAATGAAAGTGCTTGCAGGGAGTCAGAGATTAGACTGTTTCTTAAAATATTACAGGGTACTTGTAAGAATTTTAGAGCCTGATGACCTTCTTGTTCAGTAATTACAGCATTCAGTGTTATAAACTTGCTGGGTAATTTTATGTACTGCCACATTCCTGACTTTTTTTATTATTAAGGTATGTAAACATGAAACTCTAATCCTTAACCTACTACATCAAATTTGATTTGATGTAACATTCCAGAATAGTTTTTGCATGGAGGAAAGCATGAGATCTTTAGGCAAAACACTCTTTAAAACTCTGTTGTGGAACTAAGGATTTCTTTTCTATTTCATTATTTGTATTTCTGTCATTTCCCTGACTGTTAGTATTTGTAGTAGAGTAAACACAAAAAGAAGGAGAAGGAGAACATTAAATCAGTGCTGCCATTGCATATGACCTTTGGGAAGATTTAATAGTAGATGAGGTTAAATTTTTAAATTTTTTAATCTATGGATTTAATTAGTGTTTTCGCTCTAGTAGTATGATAAATTAAGAATTATATGTACTTAACCCCTCCTCACCAATTCATGCATGCTATGCTTTTGATGACAGGCCAATCTGATAAAATTATTTTCTCTATTGAAGATTTGGCTTCGCTAGTGTTTCCCAGAGGAGGCTTACTTCTCATTCTTTCAAATTTGAGGGTCAATTCAGAGGTCTCAATGTACATTACTAAGACATGAATCCTGAGTGAGAGCAAGTGGGACAGCCTTGAAGTACTCTGAGAAGAGGGATTCAGGTTGCCTGGTGGGTCAGTCATCAGGCATCTGTGGAAGATTAAGAAATGTGGGTTCAGAATTTCCAGGGATGGAGCCCAAGAATCTGCATTTAAGTTAAAATTTCAGTCATTCAGTAGATATTTGCTGTTTGTCTCCCATTGGTTCCACACACTGCTAGTCAGTGGTATGTAAGTACTGTGGGATTAAACAGAAACTCTACCTTACAGAATTTCTGGGATGGAGGTGGGAGGAGGACACTCTGGCCCTTTGTGGAAAATAGAGTCAGGGTGCTGCTACAGTAGTCCTGGTGAGACCATAAAGGCTTGGGGTAGAGTGGTAGTGTAGAGGTGGTCAGAAGCACATTTAAGACATCTAATTTGAAGGTAAAATTCATAGGACTCATTGATGGTTTGGATATGGGATGTAAAGGACAGAAGAATCAAGGATGACTCCAGTCACTGAAAAGTGACCTGAATTTGGCTGAATGGTGGTAATGTTTACTGATATGAGCAAGACTGGGGAAAGGATAGATTTTAGGGGTTATGGTTGATAATTGAGAGGTTTTGGACATGTTAAATTTAAGTTGCTTATTAAATACTACAGTGAAGAGACGCCTGGGTGGCTCAGTGGGTTAAACATTCAACTCTTGGTTTCTGCTCACGTCATGATCTAATGGGTCGTGGGAACAAGCCCTGCGTTGGGCTCCACACTCAGCGGGGAGTCCGTTTGAAGATTCTGTTCCTCTGCCCCTCTGTCCACTCATGCACGCACATGTGTTCTCTCTCTTTCTTTAAAATAAATAAATAAATCTTTTAAATAAATGAATATTCCAGTGAAGAGTTTCAGTAGGTTATTACATAAATGAATCTGGCACTTAGGGAGAAGTTAAGGCTGTGATGATAATTTGAAAGTCAGCAGTGAATAATATGAAAAATCATAAACATTTTTCTTTTTAAAGATTTTATTTACTTATTTGACAGAGATAGAGCCAGAGAGCACAAGCGGGGGGAATGGCAGAGGGAGAGGGAGAAGCAGGCTCCCCACTGAGCAGGGAGCCTGATGTGGATCTCCATCCCAGGCCCCTGGGATCATGACTTGAGCCATCCAGGTGCCCACAAATCATAAACATTTTAAAAAGTGTCTCCTATTTGCAAGGCTCTGGGCTAAGTGCTGGGGATATAATAGGAATAAGATCCTATAGATCTGGCTGTCATGGAGATTACATTCTTATAGGGGAGGCCAAAATCAAATTGCACAATTAATCACAATTGTGAAATGTGCACTAAAGGAGAGATGGTATATAATGGGGGAGGGTTTCCTGACTTAATCTGGAAAATTAGAGAAGATTTTCTTGAGGCAGTTACTTTTTGAGCTAATAATTTGGGGAAGTCAGAGCAAGACATGAAAAGACTGCAAGCAGAGAGAGAATGACATCTTCAGAGCTCTGTAAGAAGGTCAGTGCAGCTGGAGAGCAGACAAGTTGGGGGCATAAGATTGAGAGAACAGGTAGGCAGGAGTCAAACTGTGGAGGACCTGGTTGGGATTTGGGCTTTGTTTCAAGGGAAAGGCAAAACCATTCAAGGAGTTATCATACCATATTTGCATTTGAAAAATCACTTTTAGCTCTAATGCAAAGAAAGTATTAAAATGGTATGCAAAGATGTTTAGGAGACACGAGTAGGAGAGTATTGCTTGGATGAAAGCAAAAGTGGTGAAAATAGAACTGGGTGTGTTTGGGACATATCTAGAAGATGAAATTGAAAGAACTTAGTGACTGTTTGGATATACTGAGGTAAAGAAGCAGGAAATGCCAGAAGATGCTGCTAAAAAGAAAGACTTCTAGTTTCTGGGTATTATGGTTTCATTGGCTAGGTAGATGGTTGTACCTTTCCTCGAAATAGGTATCTCTGGAAGGACTGGCTTTTTTGTAGAGCAGCAGTGCTGGGCATGATGGAGCATAAGCTTGGTTTGGGACCTGCTGACTTGAGTTTCCTCTGAAACATACAAGTGACAATGTTGAATAGGCACTTTGGGTATTTTTCTGGAGCTCAGAGGAGAGGGCTGGGCCAAAGGAATGAACTTAAGAGTCATCAGCATTTAGATGGCTAACTGAATGTTTGAATATGGATGAGATTGCCTGAAGAGAGAAGTACATCTGAAAAGAAAGGTGCCTTGGAAACAGACTTGAGTCACTCTAATATTTGTCAGCTGGAGAAGCAGACAGAAGAGACTGAGAAGCCTTGGGTAGAGGAAGGAGGAAAACCAGCAGTGACATGTCTTGGAAGCCAAGTGAAGAGAGTTTCAGGAAAGGAGAGGTCAGCTGTGTTGAAGCTAAGGATCAGGTTCTTGCTATAGAAGTACAGCAGTGTAATACATTGCAGTTGCTTCCTTTACAGCTCTTTGAAAATAAGACAAAAAGGGCAGTAGTTCTATGGAAGGCTACATCAGCTAAGAATTACAGATTCAAAGAGAAGACTTAGAACAGGTAAAAACCAGTTTCATTCTATGCTGGGAGTGGAGTGAATGAACTGAAACCATTTCCAGCCTTTTTATTCTCTGCTTGACAATTTATAGTCTAGTCCAGTAGGCCTACCTTAGGACATGTACCCTTGTCTTGGCCGGAGTGGGCATGAATCTAATAAATTTTCCCACCAGACTGTATCCCCAGGGGGAAGAGGTAGCTCTCCAAAAGGTAATCAGGTTAACAATACCAAAGGGAAGTATAGGTAGATGGTGGGCATTCAGAATCAAAGATTGCTTAGAACATCCATTTTTTTGAGCATTTCTTCAGTTCGGGAAGCATCTGCTCACTGATCAAATGAAGAATGGAAAATTGGAAAAAGGAGGTTCTTCAGTCTACACCAGGTAACAGATTGGGTAGGGAACAAGCAAGAAAGGATGGGGAACTAGATCTCAGTGTCAGGGAGGCCTCTGCCTGCCTGAGTCTTCTACCCTTCCTAGGCTGCTGTCCTTAAGAGAGAAGACATTTTTTACTGGATTTCTTGAATCAGGCATGGCAGAATGTTTCTTCTCCTGGTGTTTTCTTATTTGTGAATAAATTATTTGGTAAAGTTTCTATAGTTCATTATAGCTTGATGTCTTAGGAAGGTTTTACAGTTTCAAGAAGTTACATTCTATTTTCTGGGCAATATTTCCCATTTAATTTGGGGTGTACCTAACAGTAGTCACTATGGTTTGGTTGGCATGTAAAATCCATCCCTCAATATTATATCTATCAATTAAAAAAACAGTTATATGAACATGTTAGGATAACTTTTATTTCTCTTTACTACCCAGTCCTCTACATTGCCAGACCTTCAGCTTGTTTTCCATTTACATTTTATTGTGAACAGTTATGCTGAGTTGTAGTTAGTGTCTTAATCTCTCAACACTATTCATGTGCTTATCATGAGGTCCCAGTAAATGGCATTATACTCTCCTCTAGTCTTAACTAACTGATCTTTAATTATTTAAGCTAGATCAGAAATAACTGATAAACCTTCTTAAATCCCTAAGTTATTTTAGATTAACATAACCATTCTCATTCCAACAGTTAATCATCTTTAACGTTTGAGTATAAAATCACTGCCATTTGAAGTGTCGAGGGACCTATAGTTTTGAAAGGAAGATTTTTGTAGTATTTTAGAGTTGCTTAAGTTTGACATAATTTTTTTTGTGTTGTAAAATTTGTATCTTTGAAACTCTCAAGAAATAAATAACTTTCTGCATTTAGTCTACAGCAGAAATGGAAAAAGTTCAGCAGGCTTTTAAGAACTGTATATGAAACACAAAGAAGTCCTAAGTGAAGGGACTGCAGTGATTTTCTTGATGAATATGAGCATTTGAAAAATTTTTTTCTTCCTCTTTGGTTTTAAACTTTGCTTTAAATCAGTGATATTTGCAAGTATAGTAATATGTTTCATTGAATATTTGTGACAACAAGCTTCTTTTATACTAGAAAAAGCAAGAATTTTATACTAACATAGCAAGAAAACTTTTTCATTTTCGTTTAATGAATAAATCCATGATAGTAAACAGTAGTTGCATTAGTTTTACAACACTAACTATGTGAATTGTTCCCTTACAGATCTTCTAGGAGTTTTTTTACCACCTTTTGAAAGATAGTGTGGGTTTTTTAACTTATAATTGGTTTTACTTAAAATGGACTTCTGGTTGTCAAAGTTGAAAAACCATGTGACATGATGGAAAATATGCAGGAGCAGTACATGACTTTTTAATCTTTTGATAAAACAAAAACCTAACCTGGTTCAAATTCTAGCTTTTTACTTAACGACTATGTTGCTTTGATTACTTTTCCTCTCTGAGCTTTAGTTTTCTTATCTGTAAAACAGAGTATTAGTGCTTATTTTTCATGGATGCTATGGGAATTAGGTAGAGAAAGGATTCCAGAAAAGTACCTTGTTGGTAGGAGCTATTCAACAAATGTTAGGTCTTTTCTCTTTGCCAGGTAGATTTATTTTCCTCTAAAGCAACTCAAGTGCTTATATAAACAGATAATGGGAACTTTTTTAAGCTTACATTTGGTATGAATTCAGAACATTATTTAAATCAAGTTTGTCATTAAAGACTATCAATCCAGTGTAGGATCAGCAAAATGTAGTGAGGTTTCTGAAAATGATGAAAGTAGCCTGATAGATATAGAGGTTTCTTTAAAATAAGACCAAAACAAACACAGAAAAGCAAAAAGCCTGGTAAAAAGTAAAATGTTTCCTTGAGATTTTGAGCATTTATGTGGTTATCTAGGGCAGTTTGTACATTTTGCTCTTACAGACAATGTTTAGGATCTGTTCCTCCTCAGAACACCTGCTATGCATACCCCATACAATCAGCTGTAATAGCTGTTGTGCAACATTTCTTACTCTAATTCTCCTTGAACTTCTAGAATTCTATATTTATAAGATTTATTTCTCCAGTTATAGGACCAGTGAATAGGTTGGTATGGCTGGAACCTTAAGAGGATTAGTTTGTTTGGTAAGAGATGAATCTGGAAGGGTAGAATTAGGCCAGATTGTGAAGTTTCTTAAGTGCTATTTAAAGGAGGTGGGACCTTATTTAAGACTGTAAAATTCCTTAATTCATCATATTTATATCTACTTAGATATAAAATACTTTTGTAAGCAGTAGAAATTTCTTACTGCAACACAGCTGGAAAGTACATTTGTGTTCCCTGTTAAATCTTTGTGATAGTCTCATAGTGAGCTGAAATGGAAGGGCTTGGTGTTTCTGACGTATAAGAAGGTCTGTTATACCTCTGAAATGCTATAAGTAAAACAAAAAATATATATAAAAAAAGGGGCAGCTGGGCATAGTGTTCCAGGACAATCCTTGCTCTGCTTGGTTAAATCTGGCTCTACTTCCTGGCAATTTCTGTCATTAAATGAACAGTTATGAAGAGCCTGAAATGTCTAGAGAGTTTTGCTGGATAGTCGGGTTACAAAGATAATGATCTATTAGAGAGACAAGTAGGATATAAATGCCAAAGAAGAGGTACAGAGTGCCATGAGAGTGCTTAGAAGGCATAGTTAGTTCCAAATGGGGAGACCAGAGAAGGCTTTTTTTTTTTTTTTTAAAGATTTTATTTATTTATTTGACAGAGCAAGCACAAGCAGGGGGAACTGCAGAGGGAGAGGGAGAAGGAGACTACTCTCCACTGAGCAGGGAGCCGGATGCAGGGGTCAATCCCAGGACCCTGGGATCATGACCTGAGCCAAAGGCACTTAACCGACTGAGCCACCCAGACGCTCCCAGAGAAGGCTTTATAGAGAAAGTGGCATTTGAATTTGGCCTTTCAAATTCAAGGAGTAGAGGATTAGCTGGGTAGAATGGGGGTTGGCAGGTGGGCAGTAATGTTGGAAGCACAGAAGTTACACAAGCTAAAGCATGAAATGTGTGGTTTTAGGAACAACGAATTGGTTGGTATGGCTGGAACCTTAGGAGGATTGGATTTGTTTGGTAAGAGATGAATCTGGAAAGGTAGAATTAGACCAGATTGTAAAGTTTCTTAAGTGCTATTTAAAGGAAGTGGGACCTTATTCTGTAGATAACATAACTAATGCAGTGGAAAAAAAGATAATGAGATCTGTGGTGTTTTTTGGAAAATCTTAGGAGTGGCAAGATTAAGAAAGTGAAAGAAAGAAGAACTAAAAGCCCAGAGATCAGTTAGGATATTAATTTGTAATAGTGAAGGCAGAAAATCACTTATGATTGAGTTGGGCTGTACCAGAGTATCTGTAGAAATCAGAAGACTGGATTAAAATGATGTCAAGGTCACAGACTGAACTCCCAGACCTTGGTGATCAGATACAGAGATAAGGTTATGGGAAGAGTCATGGATGACTTAAAGACTTCAAGGTTTCCAGACACAGTGGTGCTAATTAACAAAGACTGAAAGAGGAATTCATTTGGGGTAAAATGAGAATACTTCTTGTAAAGGACTTGACAAGTCAGAGATTTCAGAAATCTAGTACTCTCTATTAGCTGTAGCACTGGTGGCTTTTTAAGTCTCATGCTGTAGGAAATGTCATTTTCGGACTGCTCTGTATAAGAGGTATTGGTACATATTGTTATAGTTACAAGGCTTAACCCAAGAAGTTTGAGTGTTTGCAAGTTTCCTACATCATTTTTTAACATGAGAGTACCACAAATAACTTTTTAGTCTTCAAGAAACCTATGAAGCCAAAAGACATGAATTTTATGGTGAACGTCAGAGGAAGGAAGAAGAAATGAAGCAGATGTTTGTGCAGCGAGTAAAGGAGAAAGAAGCCATATTGAAAGAAGCTGAAAGAGAGGCAAGTATGCTGGTTTGATACGATTTGCATTTGTTTTTTAGGTGTCCTGTTGGGGAGATTTATCTCAAGAATTTAGCTGAGATGCTTTTGGAGACTACTTCTTCAATAAGTAGCTATTTTAACATATAGTCTTTGCATACGGACTTTAAAAAGTCTGAATTCAGATAAAAATTTTGGCCTTTTTGCATAGTCTTCCATTAGAAGTGGTTCACCAAGTACTTGTATTGGACTGGGTTACTAAGAAGTGTTTTAAATGTCTTAAGTTTGAGCCATAAATGTTTTAGCTGTGGCTTTATAAAGCCTTTCTTGAGAGTTCTTGAGAGTTGTTGGGATTGATGCTTGCTATGAAATGGGTAACTATAAAGCAGTTAAGTAGCTCTTTCAGTTTGAAGTCAGGCTTTCCACATGAGCCAGGTGGTCAGATGACCTTTGGATAGCCTTGGTGCACATGTGCACATGCATACATATAAACATCACAGTTAATTTCCATAGTACTGTTTGCTTCTAGTTCTTCAGGCAATAATTTTACTTTTATTCGAGTTAAGCTATTTCCTATAGACCTAACCACAATGGCTACTTTTAAGTGAAATGGCCATATTCAAGATGATGATCAAAAAGGATTAGCTCAAAAGGGAATTTGCCATCTGTATTTTATAAATGCGTGTGTATGCATTTGAGGGGAGGATGTATATTTTTCCCTGGTCATCTGAAAGCTGATTATAGACATTATGGTTATGATTATGACACTTTATCCCGAGGCCCTTCAGTATGCATCTCTGAAGCTTAGGCACATTTTCCTCCATAACCATTGTACCAGTATTATACCTAAGAAAAATTTTTTTTTTTTTACACCTAAGAAAATTAATAAGAATGCCATAATCTCACCTGATCTCCAGTCGACATTCATACTTCCGCAGTTGTCCCAAGATGGCCTTTTATTGTGTGGCTTTTTTTGTTTTGGTTTGGTTTTTTTGGTGATTTTTTTTTACTTTTGTTTTTGAACTGGAATTCAGTTGTAGGTCTCATGTCACATTTGGGTATTCTCTTTGTTTAGTCTCTTGTATTGGAGAATAATCCCCTAGTTTTGAGTTATTTTTAAATATAAATATTGAGGAAAGAGTTGTGATGAGTAGGAAATAAGGATGCTGATTTTTTTTTTCATTAGTAGATTCATCTTTAAGATGGTAGTAGAGTAAAACTCTTTATTTAAGAGTTTATCTCATGTATCATGAGTCTTAGTTTCTCCAGTGAGGAGAAAAGACGTAGAAGTGGTTTCTAGTTGAGTTTTTAATTTTTAAAATCCTACATAAGAATATTTTGCTTAAACTTGTATTGTTTAAAAGGAAATTAAAAATTCAGGGTAACCACATGGTTAAAAGAAAAAAGAAAGACTATTTGTCAGCAGATCTTTTGAAGACTTTTATTTTTATGGTTCAAGTGCTTTTGTGCTTTTTAGTGAAGCACAAAAAATGAAGTTAATGTAAACCTAAGGCATCAACAACCAAAATTCTCACAAGAGTTCTAAATTTTTTATTATATAGCATTAGAGGCAGTAGATTCCAGGCCCCTTTATTAATATTACAAGGTACTTCGTGACCAGTTTTTTTTTAATTTTTTATTTATTTATTCTTATGTTAATCCCCATACATTACATCATTAGTTTTAGATGAAGTGTTCCATGATTCATTGTTTGTGCATAACACCCAGTGCTCCATGCAGAATGTGCCCTCCTCAATAC
>NW_028043890.1:0-9456 GCF_054177405.1 Leptonychotes weddellii
CATGATCCCAGGGTCCTGGGATTGAGTCCCACATCCGGCTCCCCGCTCAGCAGGAAGACTGCTTCTCCCCCTGCCTGCCTCTCCCCTTGCTTGTGCTCTCTCTCTCTCTCTGACAAATAAATAAAATCTTTTTTTTTTTTTTTTAAAGATTTTATTTATTTATTTGACAGAGAGAGAGATAGTGAGAGCAGGAACACAAGCAGGGGGAGTGGGGAGCGAGAAGCAGGCTTCCTGCCGAGCAGGGAGCCCGATGTGGGACCCGATCCCAGGACCCTGGGATCATGACCTGAGCCGAAGGCAGACGCTTAACCATCTGAGCCACCCAGGCGCCCCCAAATAAATAAAATCTTAAAAAAAAAAAATAGGAAAATAGGGGCACCTGGCTAGCCTAGTTGGTGTAGAGCATGCGACTCTTGATCTTGGGGTTGAGTTTGAGCCCCATGTTGGGTGTAGAGATTACTTAAAATCTTTTTAAAAAAAGGAAAATAAAGTACAGGAATAGAATGTAAGAAAAATAAACATGAAATTATGATGGAAGACATAAAACCAAGCATCAGTTTTCAAAAATGATAAATTTTTTAAGATTTTTAAAAAATTAGGGGTGTCTGGGTGGCTCAGTAGGTTAAGCGGCTGCCTTCGGCTCAGGTCGTGATCCTGGGGTCCTGGGATCGAGCCCCGCATCCGGCTCCCTGCTCAGCAGAGAGCCTGCTTCTCCCTCTCCCTCTGCCTGCCACTCTGCCTACTTGTGCTCGCTCTCTGTCAAATAAATAAATAAAATCTTTTTAAAAAAAATAATTACTTTAAAAAAAAAGATTTTTAAAAAATTATTAGAGCATATGCGGGTGCATATAAACAGGGAGGGGCAGACAGGGAGAAGCAGACTCCCTGCTGAGCAAGGAGCCCTATGGGGGACTCAATCCCAGGACTCTGGGATCATGACCTGAGCTGAAGGCAAGACACCTAACCAACTGAGCTACCCATGTGTCCCCAAAAATGATAAATTTCTATGAGCTGGGTCAAGTAACCTAACTCTTTATAGTAGAGAACTTGAATACACCACTTTGAGAATTTAACAGATGAAGTAGAAAAAGATTGTGTGTGTGTGTATGTGTACCTTAGAAAGAGAAATCACACATTTTTCTCTTTAGGCCCAAGGGACATTTTGCAAAAACCATAATTGTCTGCAAACAAAACTGCAATAAATCCCAAAAAGTGAAGATTTTTCTGGCTGTATTTTGTTTATCTTTATTTATTTATTTTTTTAAAGATTTTATTTATTTGAGAGAGAGAGAACACATGAGAGGGGATAGGGTCAGAGGACGAAGCAGACTCCCTGCCGAGCAGGGAGTCCGATGCGGGACTCGATCCAGGGACTCCAGGATCATGACCTGAGCCGAAGGCAGTCGCTTAACCAACTGAGCCACCCAGGCGCCCTCTGGCTGTATTTTGTAACATAATGAAATTAAACTAGAAATCAGGTTAACAAAGTGTAATCAGAAGAACCTTAACCACTTCGAAATTTAAAAAATATTCTTCCAAATAATCTGGTTCATTATAAATTAAATAATTTGTAATTACCAAAGACTGGTAAGAACTAAATTCTGTATATATGGGAAATTTATAAGCCATTTTTATTAAATGAAAGGTTGAAAATGAACATGTTTGTCAACTTGAAAAACAGGAACAAGTTGGCTGAAATTAAGTAGATAGGAGGGGAGGGAAAATAAAGTGTAAAAAACAAATTAATAAAAAAAGTAGAAAAAATCAGTGGAATTAGAGTAGGGGTTTTGTTTATTGAAGTTGAATTTTTAATAGGTAATCCATTCAAAACTCAAAAGATGTAACAAAATATCTCTTGCCACCTAGTTATCCCTCTAGGCAATGAGTATTATTTTTTTAATAGTTCTTATTGAGCTAGAATTCATTGCATTTATCTCATTTAAAGTACACAGCAGAGTGATTTTTAGGATAGTCATAGAGTTGTATATCTATCACCACAATCAGTTTTAGAAACCTTGTTATCCCTTAGCTTTCATATAATATGTAGTGCTTTGTGACGGGTTTCTTTTTTTTAAATTTTTTTTTAATTCTCATGTTAATCCCCATACATTACATCATTAGTTTTAGATGTAGTATTCCATGATTCATTGTTTGTGCATAACACCCAGTGCTCCATGCAGAATGTGCCCTCCTCAATACCCATCACCAGGCTAACCCATCCTCCCACCCCCCTCCCCTCTAGAACCCTCAGTTTGTTTTTCAGAGTCCATCGTCTCTCATGGTTCGTGTGACGGGTTTCTTTAACTTAGCATAATGTTTTCTTTTTTTTTAAGATGTTACTTATTTAAGAGAGAGAGAGTGCGTGGGAGCTCAGGGGGAGGCAAGAGAGGGAGAAGCCGACAAGCCTACTCCTCGACTCCTCGCTGAGCAGGGAGCCTGATGCGGGACTCAATCCCAGGACCCTGGGATCATGACCTGAGCCGAAGGCAGACCCTTAACTGACTGAGCCACCCAGGTGCCCCAATACTTTAGTGCTTTTAAAAGTTTCTTTTAAAATATGTCATCCAACGCTTTTTAATTTTTATTTTATTTATTTTATTTTTTTAAATTTATTTATCTGACAGAGACACAGCGAGAGAGGGAACACAAGCAGGGGGAGTGGGAGAGGGAGAAGCAGGCTTCCCGCTGAGCAGGGAGCCCGATGCGGGGCTTGATCCCAGGACCCTGGGATCATGACCCGAGCCAAACGCAGACGCTTAACGCCTGAGCTATCCAGGCGCCCCTAATTTTTATTTTTTAGATTAATTTATTTCAGAGAGAGAGCGTGCCTGAGTGTGGGGAGGGGCAGAGGGAGAGGCAGAGGGGAAGCGGACTCCATGCTGAGCCGCGAGCCCAGTGTGGAGCTCCATCCCAGGACCCTGGGATCAGGACCTGAGCCAAAGGCAGACATTTTATCCACCAGAGCCACGCAGGTGCCCCTAAGCAAAAAAAAATTATATAGAGAAAGTGACAATGGCACAATGTTAAAAGTTGGTGAATGTAGATGAAAGGTACAAAGCGTTCATTGTACTATCATAAAACTTTATTGTAGGTTTAAAATTTTTCAAAATAGTTGAAGATAAAACAGTATACATTATATAATTACAGAATAAGTGTTCTAGAAACAGTATAAATGGGAATTTAATTATGATAAACATGGGGAATAAGCTTTGGTTAAATAATGATGTGTGATATATTCATATGGGGAAATATAATATTTGATCCTTAGCATCATACTTAAAGTCTCATGTGAATTAAAGATTTAAATGTAAAAAAAAGTGACACTGTACCAATAGAGAAAATACAGAATATAAAACCTCAAGGTAGGAAAAAACTTCCTAAGCAAGATAAGCATATCCTAGAAGGTGTAAAGGAAAACAGTGAGATTCTACTTGAGTCTATTTGCAAAACTAAAATATATTAGTTATGTTCAGAACTGTTGAGGATAGAGAAATGAGAGCACTCAGTATATTACAGGAATGTCCATTACCACATTTGTGGCAAATAATCTGTTTTTTCCCCCAAATAATCTTTTTTTTTTTTTTAAGATTTTTTATTTATTTATTTGACAGAGAGAGAAATAGCGAGAGAGGGAACACAAGCAGGGGGAGTGGGAGAGGGAGAAGCAGGCCTTCAGCGGAGCAGGGAGCCCGATGCGGGGCTGGATCCCTGGACCCTGGGATCATGACCTGAGCCGAAGGCAGACGCTTAACGACTGAGCCACCCAGGCACCCCACCCCAAATAATCTGTCTTAAAGTTACAAATGCACATGGCCTTTGGCTTTTGACTTCAGTTATTCCCACTTAAGAAATTGTAGAACACAGATAGCATACATAGAAAAGGAAGGATATGTGTGCAATGGTGATCAAAGCAGGATTGTAACCAAAAAAAAACTGGGAATGTAGATGTGCATCGGAGGGGGAAGTAGTTGAGTAACTGGTGCTGTTGCATCCGTTAAAAAGTGAGATATACCTGTACATGTTGACTAGTATGGATCTTCAACGTAATTTACTTAGTATGATTCTATTAAAATACAAAAATCCTCTTTGTGTGTTTCTGTAAGCAAAAAAAATATGAAAGGGGGCGCCTGGGTGGCTCAGTCGTTAAGCGTCTGCCTTCGGCTCAGGTCATGATACCAGGGTCCTGGGATCGAGCCCTGCATTGGGCTCCCGACTCCGCGGGAAGCCTGCATCTCCCTCTCCCATTCCCCCTGCTTGTGTTCCTTCTCTCACTGTCTGTCTCTCTGTCAAATAAATAAATAAAATCTTAAAAAAAAAATATGAAAGGATACACACTAAGCTCTTAACACTGATTACCTCTGGGTAGGAATGGAGATGGAGAGGAAAAAATGTATATATGTGAGACCTGGGTTTTTTTCTTTTTTTTTAAGTAGGTTCCACACCCAGTGTGGAGCTCAACACAAGGCTTGAACTCAAGACCCTGAGATCAAGACCTGAGCTGAGATAAAGAGTTGGACACTTAACGGACTGAGCCACCCAGGCATCTGGTGTTAGGCCTGTTTTGTATATCTAACTTGTATTTACTTCTTCTCTAAGTAGTGTGTGGTTTGTATATACATTTCTTTCACTTCGATGCTTCCTTTTCCAACAAAATTTCTTGTGTACAAACACCTATCTAAAAATTTTTAAATGATTGAAAACAAAGCAAGTATAAGGTGATACATTACTGTTTTTACTATTTGGTGGTTTTAATTTCGGGAAATCTTATTACAAATATTTTAACAATTTCTAGATATATTAAACTACTTGTTCTGAGTTAGTATTACTATATTCTTTTTTCTTTTTTTTTTAATGATTTAGAGAGTGAGAGAGGGTGAGCAGGGGGAAGGGCAGAGGGAGAGAGAATCCTTAAGCAGACTCCCCGCTGAGCATGGATCAGGACCTGAGCCAAAACCAAGAGTTAGCCACTTAACCGACTGAGCCAACCAGACACCTGAGTATATTACTTTGAAAATTGTTTGATCAGTCAAGTAAGTGTCTGCCTTTGGCTCAGGTCATGATCACAGGGTCCTGGGATCGAGCCCCACATCGGGCCCCCTGCTCAGTGAGGACCCTGCTTCTCCTTCTTCCTCTGTCGCTCCCCCTGTTTGTGCTCTCTTGCTCTCTGTCAAATAGATAAATAAAATCTTAAAAAAAAAATTGTTTGCATGAGGGGCATTTGGCTGGCTCAGTTGGTAGAGCACATGACTCTTAATCTCAGGGTCCTGAGTTCAAGCCTCATGTTGGGCATGGAGCTTACTTAAAAAATAATAATAAAATAAATTTTTGCATGAGATTAAGGATGAAAATTTTAATTTTTTTGAAAATAATTTTTGAATCATTTTCTGATAATTTGAGGATTTTATAGCATAATCATGCTTTGAAGCAAATAGTGAACATTAATTGGGGGAAATTACTGGCTTTCTCAGTTCATTTCTGCCAGTTTTGTTTTTAAGATTTTACTAAGATTCATTTATTTATTTGAGAGAGAGCTACAGTGCACTTGTGAGAGGAGGAGCAGAGGGAGAGATCTTCAAGCATACTTCCTGCTGAGCCTGGGGCTCCATGAAATCATGACCTGAACTGAAACCAAGAGTCTGATGCTTAACTGACTGAGCCACCCAGGGACACCTAGGATTTTATGTTTAATCTCTGCACCCAAAGTGGGGCTTAAATTTATGACCCCGAGATTGAGAGTCTCATGCTTCATTGACTGAAGAGCTAGGTGCCCTATTTCTGCCAGTTTTATTTTATTTATTATTATTATTATTTTTTTAAAGATTTTATTTATTTGACAGATAGCGAGAGCAGGAACACGAGCAGGGGGAGTGGGAGAGGGAGAAGCAGGCTCCCCGCCAAGCAGGGAGCCCGATGTGGGGCTCGATCCCAGGACCCTGGGATCATGACCTGAGCTGAAGGCAGACGCTTAATGACTGAGCCACCCAGGCGCCTGTATTTGTCTTTTAAATCACATAAAGAAAAAGGAGTTAAGAGCCAAAAGTACATTATTACTGATTTCCGAATTTGTGTAGTTACCTTGGATTCAAGTTAAATGTGTAGTGTCCTTGTTTCAGCCTGAAGGACTCACTTTAGCGTTTCTTACAGGATAGGTCTACTGGTGATGCGCGTGCATGCGCTCTCTCTTGTTCTCTTTTTTTTTTTTTAAGATTATTTGAGAGGACACGAGCATGAGCAGGTAGTGGGGGTTGGGGACAAAGGGAGAGGGAGAAGCAGACTCCCTGCTGAGCAGGGGGCCCACAGGGGACTGGATCCCAGGACCCTGACATCATGACCTGAGCTAAATGCAGACATTTAACCCACTGAGCCACCCAGGTGCCCCTCTCATTTTTTTATTTATCTGGGAATGTCTTAATTTCTCCTTAATTTTTTTTTTTTAAGATTTTATTTATTTATTTGATAGAGCAAGAGAGCACAAGCAGGGAGAACCGTAGAGGGAGAGGGAGAAGCAGGCTCCCCGCCAAGCAGGGAGCCCGATGCAGGGCTCTATCCCAGGACCCTGGGATCATGACCTGAGCCGAAGGCAGACGCTTAACCATCTGAGCCACCCATGTGCCCCTCTCCTTAATTTTTTTTTTTTTTTAAGATTTTATTTATTTATTTGAGAGAGAGAGAGCACATGAGAGGGGAGAGGGTCAGAGGGAGAAGCAGGCTCCCTGCCGAGCAGGGAGCCCGATGCGGGACTCGATCCAGGGACTCCAGGATCATGACCTGAGCCGAAGGCAGTCGCTCAACCAACTGAGCCACCCAGGCGCCCTCTCCTTAATTTTTTTTTAAAAATTTATTTATTTGTCAGAGAGCACAAGCAAGGGGAGTGGCAGGCAGAGGGAGAAGCAGACTTCCCACTGAGCAAGGAGCCTAAGCGGGACTCAATCCCAGGACCCCATCCCAGGACCCCGGGATCATGACCTAAGCTAAAGGCAGACACTTAAGAGACTAAGCCACCTAGGCGTCTCCCTCCTTAATTTTTGAAAAATAGTTTTGTTTTGTTTTTTTCTTTCAGCACTTCGAATATGTTTTCTGACCCCTATGGTATCTGATGTGAAATCAACTGTTAATCTTATTTTGAGGATCCCTTGTATGTAGGGTCACTTGTTTTAGAGATTATCTCTCTTCTCTTTGTCTTTCAGTAATTTGGTTATAATGTGTCTTGATGTGGATCACTTTGAGTTTATCTTAGTTTGTTGAGCTTCTTGGATATGTAGAGTAACATGGATTTCATCAAGTTTGAGGAGTTTGGAGCTATTGGTTTGTGTTTTTTTTTAAGATTTTATTTTAATTTTTTAAGGATTTTATTTATTTATTTGAGAGAGAGGGGGAGAGAATCTGAAGCTGACTCCGTGCTCAGCGAGGAACCATCCAACAACCTCGAGGTCACGACCCAAGCTGAAACCAAGAGATGCTTAACAGATTGAGTCACCCAGGTGCCCCTACAATTTTATTTTTAAGCAGTCTCTACAACCAGCGTGTAGCTTGAATCCACAATCCTGAGATCAGCAACTGAGCCAACCAAGCACCGCAAGGGGCCATTAATTCTTAAAATATTCTTTCTGGCTCCTTGTCTCATTATGTGTATGTTGGTACATTGGATGGTCCCCACTGGTCTCTAAGGTTCTATTAATTTTTCTTCATTGCTTTATTTTTTGCCTCAGGCTCAGTAATCTCAATTGATTTATCTTCAAGGTTGCTGATTTTTTTTCTCCTTGATCAGATCTGTTGTAATCCATCTAGTAAATTTTCCATTTCAGTTATTGTACTTTTTTTTAAAGAATTTATTCTCTTTCTCATGAGAGAGAGAGAGAAGCAGAGGCAGAGGGAGAAGCAGGCTCCCCGCAGAGCAGGGAGCTCGACGTGGGACTCAGTCCCAGGACCCTGGGATCATGACCTGAGCCGAAGGCAGATGCTTAACGGACTGAGCCACTCAGGCATCCATTATTGTACTTTTCAACTGCAGAAATTTTTTTTTTTAAGATTTTATTTATTTATTTATTTGTCAGAGAGAGAGAGCAGGATCGAGCCCAAGTAGGGGCAGAAGCAGGCTCCCTGCTGAGCAAGGAGCCTGATGTGGAACTCGATCCCAGGACCCTGAGGTCATGAACTGAGCTGAAGGCAGACGTTTAACTGCCTGAGCCATCCAAACATCCCTCTTTTTCTTTTTTTTTTTTTTAATAATTTCTCTGTATTAGTGTTCTCTATTTGATGAGACCTCATTTGTTTTTGTTTTTTAAGATTTTATTTATTTGAGAGAGCACAAGTAGGGGTGTGGGGTGGGGGGAGGGAGAAGCAGGCTCCCTGCTGAGCAGGAAGCCTGATGAGACCTCATTCTTATGGTTTCCTTTCGTTTTTTGTACCAATTTAAAGTCTAATAAGTCTAGTGTCTAGGCTTCCTCAGGGAAGTTTATGTATAAGTCATTTTCTTCTTTGCATGCTTCCTAATTTTTTTGTAAACTGGACATTTTGAACATTATAATATGGCATCTTTGGCAGTTAGATTCTCTCCTTTCCCCAGGGTTGTTTTTCTTTTCTTTTCTTTTTTTTTTAAGATTTTATTTACGGGGTGCCTGGGTGGCTCAGTTGGTTCAGCGACTGCCCTCAGCTCAGGTCATGATCCTGGAGTCCCGGGATTGAGTCCCACATCGGGCTCCCTGCTCAGCAGGGAGTCTGCTTCTCCCTCTGACCCTTCCCCTTCACATGTGCTCTCTCTCTCTCTCTCATTCTCGCTCTCTCAAATAAATAAAATCTTTAAAATAAAAAAAAGATTTTATTTACTTACTTGAGAGAGCACAAGCGGGGAGAAGGATCAGAGGGAGAGGGAGAAGCAGGCTCCCCACTGAGCAGGGAGCCTGATGTGCGGGGCTCTATCCCAGGACCCCGGGACCACGACCTGAGCCGAAGGCAGACGCTCAACCAGCCGAGCCACCCAGGCGCTCCCCCAGGGATGTCTTTCTGCTTGATGTTTGTTTAGTGACTTTTCTAAACTAATTTTGTAAGAGTTTGAATTGTGTGTGTGTGGCCATTGAAGTCTCTGTTCTATTAGTTTAGAGGTCAGGTAGTTATTTAAAAGAGATTTTCCAGGGGTACTTGGCTGGCTCAGTTGGTGGAGCATGCAACTCTTGATCTTGGGGTTATGAGTTCAAGCCCCTATGTTGGATGTGGAGATTACTTAAAAATAAAATCTTTTTTTTTTTTTTTAAAGATTTTATTTATTTATTTGACAGAGAGAGACAAAGCGAGAGAAGGAATACAAGCAGGGGGAGTGGGAGAGGGGGAAGCAGGCTTCCCGCTGAGCCGGGAGCCCGATGTGGGGCTCGATCCCAGGACCCTGGTATCATGACCCGAGCCGAAGGCAGACGCTTAACGACTGAGCCACCCAGGTGCCCCTTAAAAATAAAATCTTAA
>NW_028043891.1:0-445 GCF_054177405.1 Leptonychotes weddellii
AAAAAAAAAAAACCCATTACTATGTCAGGGCCAGCCTAAGACTGCGGCAGGACAGGACAGTGGAGAATACCCCCCGCCCCAATCAGACTGGCAGAGTAGCAGGTGAAAAAAAAGCAGCATTCTGTCTCTAGGGGAGAGGCTAGAATGGGGAGAGAGACCACCTCTGAATTGCAAGCCCACAGGGAATGCCAAGAGTTGGGGGTGGAATAAGAATATTGAAAAAAGCAATGGTTTTATGTATGACTGGTAAATCAAGGTTGTTAATTATGTTTTTCAAACCTCCTATATCCTTACTATTTTTGTCTGCCTGATCTAACAGTTTAGGGAGATTCTGTTGAAATCTGCGCTAGGAGTGGATTTGACAACTTTTCCCTGAATTTCCACCATTTTTGGCATTTTGAGTTTTGATGTAATTTTAATAGGGTTGTTTCATAATTTTGGTGCA
>NW_028043892.1:0-445 GCF_054177405.1 Leptonychotes weddellii
AGCTTAAGTGTAGAACAGGGAGTCATCTAAAGTCTCAGAAACTTTGAATCTATATCAACAATGAGTTCTCTGTAGTCCTGTTGGTCTATCAGTAGAGATCCAGATAAGGTAGAAGAAGAGGGGAATGGTGACACAGCATTCTCCAGCAATGAGTTAGTATCAGAGCAAAGTGCATTTTGAAGGTGAGAAGGGCAGGGTGGGAAAGGTATGTTACAGAAGCGACTAATCCAGCCTTTCTCAGACTCAGGTGAGAAAACTCCGGAGTGTATTAACTTACTAGGCTTCTTTGCAAGGAGTTAATTTGATAGCTCTAATGCTATATACACCTCGAAATCATTATTTGTTGTGTTTGAAATGGGAAATTGAAATTTGACGAAGTCATTTAGACCAGCCCAGATCTCATGCAAAGCAATTGGTTCAGAGCTATTAGCACAGCAGATTTCTC
>NW_028043893.1:0-445 GCF_054177405.1 Leptonychotes weddellii
TTGATCCTGGGACTCCGGGATCATGACCTGAGCCAAGACGCTTAATCGACTAAGCCACCCAGGCGCCCTGGAGAGAGGGCTTTAAAAAGAAGATAGGGGGCGCCTGGGTGGCTCAGTCGTTAAGCGTCTGCCTTCGGCTCAGGTCATGATCCCAGGGTCCTGGGATCGAGTCCCACATCGGGCTCCCTCCTCGGGGGGAGGCCTGCTTCTCCCTCTCCCCCTCCCGCTGCTTGTGTTCCTGCTCTTGCTATCTCTGTCTCTGTCAAATAAATAAATAAAATCTTAAAAAAAAAAAAAAAGAAGATTCTTACTGTACAGCATTGTCTTTGAAAGTGTGAGGAGAGTTGCATTACTACACATAGCTAACTAAATGGATTGCATTTCTTTTCTTTCTAGTCAAACAAGAAGTAGGCATGCCAGAGGTGGGTAGAATCTGGTGAGAGAC
>NW_028043894.1:0-445 GCF_054177405.1 Leptonychotes weddellii
GGTGATGTTTCCCCAACGCTCAAAAACTATTAAAACCAAGCCACATTTCCTGAAGGACTCCATCTAAACATCTTTCAAAACATGACCCTTTTATAATATGGTCTCAATGCATATTTTCATCAGCATATTGCATGAGGCTTCTTTTTTTTTTATTATGTTATGTTAATCACCATACATCATTAGTTTTTGATGTAGTGTTCCATGATTCATTGTTTGCGTATAACACCCAGTGCTCCATGCAGTACATGCCCTCTTTAATACCCATCACCAGGCTAACCCATCCCCCCACCCCCTCCCCTCTAGAACCCTCAGTTTGTTTCTCAGAGTCCATAGTCTCTCATGGTTCATCTCCCCCTCCGATTTCCCCCCCTTCAATCTTCCCCTCCTCCTATGCCCACATAGTACAGGAGCCAAAATAGACTATTCATTTATTCCTCAGTCATAC
>NW_028043895.1:0-445 GCF_054177405.1 Leptonychotes weddellii
TGGGTAAAATGAACAAGTCAGGAAATGACAGATGTTGGAGGGGATGCGGAGAAAGGGGAACCCTCCTACACTGTTGGTGGGAATGCAAGCTGGTGCAGCCACTCTGGAAAACAGTATGGAGGTTCCTCAAAAAGTTGAAAATAGGGGCGCCTGTGTGGCTCAGTCGTTAAGGGTCTGCCTTCGGCTCAGGTCATGATTCCAGGGTCCTGGGATTGAGCCTCGCATTGGGCTCCCTGCTCCTCGGGAAGCCTGCTTCTCCCTCTCCCACTCCCCCCTCTTGTGTTCCCTCTCTCGCTGTGTCTCTCTCTGTCAAATAAATAAATAAAATCTTAAAAAAAAAAAAAGTTGAAAATAGAGCTACCATACCACCCAGCAATGGCACTATTGGGTATTTACCCCAAAGATACAAATGTAGTGATCTGAAGGCGTACGTGCACCCCAATGT
>NW_028043896.1:0-445 GCF_054177405.1 Leptonychotes weddellii
ATGACTCTGAGGGGGGGTCAAGACTCGAGTGGAGGAGGTCACTGCAGATGTGGTGGAAATAGCAGGAGACCTAGAATCAGGTGGAGCCAAGAAATGGGATTGAATCGCTGCGATCTCATGATCAAACTTGAATGGATGAGGAGTGGCTTCTTGTGGATGAGCAAAGAGCGTGGCTTCTTTTTTTTTCTTTTTATTGTTATGTTAATCACCATACATTACATCATTAGGTTTTGATGTGGTGTTCCGTGATTCATTGTTTGTGCCTAACACCCAGTGCTCCATGCAGAACGTGCCCTCTTTAATACCCATCACCAGGCTAACCCATCCTCCCATCCCCCTCCCCTCTAGAACCCTCAGTTTGTTTTTCAGAGTCCATCGTCTCTCATGGTTCGTCTCCCCCTCCGATTTCCCCCCCTTCATTCTTCCCCTCCTGCTATCTTCTTTT
>NW_028043897.1:0-445 GCF_054177405.1 Leptonychotes weddellii
GTTTTACTGACGTAGTATTCAATCCATAAAATGGACATTGAGGAATGGCTTTAATATTCCATTTGTTGTATCAAAAATTATTTAATTAATATTTTGACAGAAAATAAAGAACAGGGGCACCTGGATGGCTCAGTCTTTAGGCGTCTGCCTTCGGCTCAGGTCGTGATCCCGGGGTCCTGGGATCGAGCCCCACATCAGGCTCCCCGCTTGGTGGGAAGCCTGCTTCTCCCTCTTCCTCTCCCCCTGCTTGTGTTCCCTCTCTCGCTGTGTCTCTCTCTGTCAAACAAATAAATAAAATGTTTAACAAAAAGAGAAAATAAAGGAAAATAAAGAACATAGAAACGCAAACAGTACTGAGTGTCTAACAGGGGCAAATCTAATAAACAAGAAAGCAAAAGTTATTCCACGGGCGCCTGGGTGGCTCAGTTGGTTGAGCGACTGCCTT
>NW_028043898.1:0-445 GCF_054177405.1 Leptonychotes weddellii
GGTTATGATGTTATGAGGACAAAAATGACTATGTCATGAGATTCTAGAGAGCTGTGTGTTAGAGACTTCAGGAGGGTTTAGAGAGGAGGAGAACAAGAGGAGAGAGAATGGGCCTGCTTTGTGCTCTTGGAAAAGTCTTCCAAGGATTTAATGAAAGTTGTGGGGAATTTGAAACGGCTGGTTTTTTCCTTTTCCTCAGCTGTGCTTCATATCCCACATTTCCCTTCACCTTCCACTTTCTAGGCCGACCAGTGCACGGGACTCCAGGGCTTCCTGGTGTTCCACAGCTTCGGAGGGGGCACCGGCTCTGGCTTCACCTCACTCCTGATGGAGCGGCTCTCCGTTGACTATGGCAAGAAATCCAAGCTGGAGTTCTCCATCTACCCCGCCCCCCAGGTGTCCACAGCCGTGGTGGAGCCTTACAACTCCATCCTGACCACCCACA
>NW_028043899.1:0-445 GCF_054177405.1 Leptonychotes weddellii
GTTTCTGTATCTCTAAAATATGGGAGCTCTGGGGGGTGGCTTCTGTGGTCCTTCCCATAGAAAGTTTGAGTTCTAACCCATCCTCACTTTCTAAAGGCAACCTAGACCAGTCTTGGAATAAAGTATACATTCACCCACATTATAGATTTAATTTAAGAGTTTTAATAAAATTAATGCCATTGATGTTTTTCTGCTAAAAGACCGAGAGAAATACATGGAATACTGTGCATATTGAAAAGAATGTGGTAGGGGCGCCTGGGTGGCTCAGTCGTTAAGCGTCTGCCTTCGGCTCAGGTCATGATCCCAGGGTCCTGGGATCGAGCCCCGCATCGGGCTCCCTGCTCGGCAGGAAGTCCGCTTCTCCCTCTCCCACTCCCCCTGCTTGTGTTCCCTCTCTCGCTGTGTCTCTCTCTGTCAAATAAATAAATAAAATCTTTAAAAAAAA
>NW_028043900.1:0-445 GCF_054177405.1 Leptonychotes weddellii
ACTCCCCGATGAGCAGGAAGTCTGACGTGGCGCTCGATCCGAGGACCTCGAGATCATGACCTGAGCCGAAGGCAGACGCTTAACCAACTGAGCCACCCAGGCGCCCCCAGCCTTCCTTACAAATTATAGACTTGCCAGCTCCACACCTGTGTGAGCCAGTTCCTTAAAGATAGATAGATAGATAGATAGATAGATGATAGATAGATAGATAGATAGATGATAAATAGATGATAGATGATAAAGAGATGATAGATAGATGATAGATAAAGAGATAGATGAAGATAGACAGATGATAGATAGATGATAGATAAAGAGAGACTGTGTATATCTACATATAGAGAGAGGGAAAGACAGAGCAAGAGAGCGAGATGCATCCGATTGGTTCTGTTTCTCTGGAGAACCCGGACTAGTACAAGCTCCTAGAAAGAGAACAAGGGCAAGGAAA
>NW_028043901.1:0-9456 GCF_054177405.1 Leptonychotes weddellii
GTTGAATCATAGACCTGTACCTCTGAAACATATAATACATTATATGTTAAAAAAAAAAAAAAAGATAGTAGGAAGGGAAAAATGAAGGGGGGGAATCGGAGGGGGAGAGGAACCATGAGAGACTATGGACTCTGAGAAACAAACTGAGGGTTCTAGAGGGTAGGGGGGTGGGGGGAAGGGTTAGCCTGGTGATGGGTATTAAAGAGGGCATGTACTGAATGGAGCACTGGTTGTTATATGCAAACAATGAATCATGGAACACTACATCAAAAACTAATGATGTAATGTATGGTGATTAACATAACATAATAAAATAAAAAAAAATGGGTTTGAGAGCAAAGACCTTAGAGATGCTATCAACCACATAAAGAAAGCATGTCAGAGATAAAAATGGTACGAAAGTTGGTACATGAGGTGTCCGTCAAGTCCAAGGCCCAGGGATGCTTAGACATACACTCTACATTATGGCACTGAAATTCTTGAAACCCTGAGCTTCATATTCCATCACAGCATGAAGTTGCATGCCGCCTGTCTGTAAACTTTGGATACCTCCTTACATCACTGTACAATGTGTATCCCAATGAAAAACTTCTGTCTATATTTACATGCTTATTCAATTCCCTGAAAGGATTTGATATACACCCTGATTTTCTGTATCACTAACATGTGACAATAGGATCTTCATGAAACCCTCACAGGCAACTGCATTCAGCTCCAAATGGCAGGTAATTGTTACCATTACTGAGCTTTATTATTTATTTTTTAAAGATTTTATTTGAGAGAGAGCGCACGAGTACATGAGCAAGTACGAGAGGCGGGGGACAGAGGGAAGAAAGGAGAGGGAGAGGCAGAATCCTCGTTGAGCAGGAAGCCCAATGTGGGGCTCAATCCCAGGACGAAGGGATCATGACTTGAGCCGAAGGCAGAAACTTAACCGACTGAGCCACCCAGGCGCCCCACCATTACTGAGCTTTAATATGCCAGTATCATTTTAGTTCCTCTGTAAGTTATCTAATGTAATCCCTACAACAACTTAAGGTGTAAAGCTTTATTATTCCAATTTCAAAGATGAGAAAAGACTTTGAGAAATTAAATAATGTCCAATCTCTCATGGGAGCATTCAGGGATAGCTCTAAAACACAAACCCAGGCCTCTTTTATGCCAAAAACTCTGGTTTCTTAAACACTTTGCTAGAGTGATTTTCTGCACTCCAGGATGGTCTCAAATCTCTTTTTCAGGGATATCACCACCTGTATACTTTTCCTTCTTTCCTTAACCTTGGTATCTCCATAAAAACATGTCATTCCCAAAAAGATCATATTCTAAACTGGTCTTTGTGTCAACAATATACTGGCAAGTGTTAAGGGTAAACACATTGAGCTAGTGAGGTGGGAGTTGGGAAGCACAAAAAAGAAAAATCACATCTGAGCTTTCTGCCCTCAAACAACGAATAGTCTAGAAGTATACCTCTGGAAGTATTGAGAGGGACTTTATTCTGTAATGTATCTAGAAGAACTTACTTTATTCTGGAAGTATCTAGAAGGACTTTAGTATGTGTGTAGCTAGCACTATGTCCCTGACAAAATCTAGGTCTACTATGAAACAGCATAGTATCTGTCAAGAATTTGTGCTTTCTGTGAAAGCTTAAACCACCAAAAAACTTAACTGTATGTCCCCTTGGGGGATGTCAGTCAAGATAATCCATGAGCAGGATGGGTCACCAGCAAATCTTAGTCTGTATCAGTAAAAATTAGGGAATCACCAGGGAAGGTAGGATGAAGAATGACTAGCTCTTAAGGTTGAGAGAACTAGGAATTGGGTATCAAGCAAAGCTGGATGTTCTTAAAATATTTGAAGGAGACAAACATATGCATTTAAATGCATATGGATAATTTATAGGAATAAAAATAGCCCATTTGTTTAGGTAAGTTTCTATAAGAATTCAGGCACATCTAGCTCCAAGTTAAATTATGAAGTATACACAGTTTAATAATATATCATTTTTTTCATCAGTTATTCTTCCTTCCATGACTTTTTACCACCTTGGCTTTTCAGAACTCACTGCTATTCCCTGACTGCAGAAATCTGCTCTCTCCAACTAGTATGGGACCCACACCTCACCTTCAAAGCTTGTCTGGCCAGGTGATTGACTCATCGATCATCTACTTGGAGCTAATATATAATAAATACCTCATTATGGCTAAAAAGGCTATGTAAAAAGATATAGAAAAACAAGTTGGCATTTTAATTTGTGCCCAAATCCTAGGAGTATTTTAAGACTTTCTTATTCTTTAGCAGAACCCAGTCATAGAGGGAGATCTGCAAGGTGGGTTGCTCTCTGCGGTCCTCAGAACATCCACTGTCTATGCTGTCTAGAGCCGGACTTGCTGTCTTCAGTGCCAGACTTCTGAGCCTGCTTCCTCATTGGGTTATTTCTTTCCAATGTGACCATTCTTTCTGTGTTTCTAAACCTGGTTACCAAAGCATCTTTCCCTTTTATCATCTACATCCTTAAGCCCATCAAAACTCCCCTCTCCCATCCACTCTTTTCCATCATTAAAACTTAATTTCTCACCATGGTCTCAAGAACTCTTATCAATACAATTCAATCTGTCACTTCTCTCCATCTCTTCCTTCCCTCTCAGCATGCTTTTTCTCCAATCATTCCACTTCCAAGTTGAAGCACATGGGGGGTTAGGGGTGTCAACCCCTGCATAGTCAAAATCCACCTGTAACTTTTGACTCCCCAAAAACTTTACTAATAGCCTACTGTTGCAAGGAGGCCTTACCAGTAACACAGTCAATGAACACATATTTTGTATGCTATAGGTATTACATACTGTATTCTAACAAAGTATTCTAAAGAAAATGTTAAGGAAATTTTAAGAGAATACATTTATAGTACTGTATCTATAGAAAACAATCTGTTTAAGTGGACCCGTGCAGTTCCAACCCATGTTGTTCAAGGGTCAACTGTTTCTAAAGGTCTAAAGTAATTTGTGAATACTTCCAAAGCAGAATATGGGATTCACTGGATTTGGGGAAAGGCGGTACAAGAAACAAACACACGACCACCCATGTTCTCATATCCAGTGACAGGAATAAGGGACACAATGAGGTTAGTAGTGTTTATCTTCACTCAGTAGGGCACATCTTACAATGGTAAAAGTGGTAAGGAAGGAAAGAGGGCAGAGACAGTATTGAAATAATTTTGGGTCACAGATAATTTAGTAAATGTGATCACAGATTTTTTTTTACATGGAATGAATGGGATATGAAAAAAAAAAACACTTCTATATCCATTTTTGAAAGATAATGATTTGGATAATGAGCTTGTTTTTATGAACCCCAATTCTTGCTGATCAGCATGAAAATGGGATTACAGATAAAACAGTGTTGTCAAAACATTAAAAGTGTGGGGCTTGGCCTTAGAACAATCCTAATGGCCACAAGACAATCCATTCCACCTTCCAGACTCTACAGAACACAAAATGTCAGAAGAAACCAAAAAACTGCTATCATTAATCAAGATACTTCTAGTGTACCTGGATGTTCCTTGTCATATAGACAAATTATCCAGATGGCAAACTAATTTTTTTCAGTTTCCTCTTGAGAGTTTTGTTTCACCCAGGTCTAGTCAACATTGAAGTAATTTTTTTCTCCCTCCCTTCAATATTATAAAGATCATATTTCTGAAAACACTGTTGCTATATACCATGGCATAGAGAATATAGTTCATCTGGTATTGTAATTTACTGAGTTATTTATCTAATTATGTAATATTGATTTTGTATCATTATATTTACTCATAGCTCTGTTCCTATCTTCTCCTTCACAAAAACACCTTGAGGAAAAGGCATATTCACACCATTCCTGATGTGTTTAGGACCATGGTTTGCATGCATTATTCCTCATTAATAGGTGTCTGTTGAATAGGCCAATCTACCGTATCTGGATGACCAATATTCAAAGACCCACACTGCAAAGATAAACTAAGTATCAGTATATCCGAATGAGTGAGTTTTTTAGATCATTTAGAATAACATTTTAGCGTTTTGTGGTATTTCAAGGTCATCACTACAAATGATCAAGGCTACTGAAGTATGAAACTGGGTATTGCTATGTAATACAGGGCTAGGTGGTAAGATGGTGGAACATGTCACATGCTTCTGTAACCACCACCACCACCACCGCCGCCGCTGGTATCAGTAAGCTTACGGTAAAGACCAAATTCCACGTATGTCCCCACGTGGTTTATTCCTTGTCCACATCTCTACACTAGCAGCTTCAGCTCACACATTCGTCCTATTCACTGTACTTCAGTCAGGTAGTTCTGTTTTTTATGTCCTCAGAGGCACCATAATTGCTCCTGCTACAAGCCCTTTGTCATGTTATTCCTCCATGAGAAATTCTATCTGCCCTTCCCCCTTTCTAACTAGCCAATGCCTACCGGCTCTTCAAGAAGGTCTTTTGAGACAGCTTCTGCCTTCAATGTAAGTGAAACTTCTTAGTTATAGGCCCATATAACCCTCAGAATGCTTATTACAGTTTATAATTATGTATTCATGGAGAGATCACAGGGATAACATCAATTTTCCCCCACTGTCCTCTGAGCAGCATGAAAGCCAGGTCTTTACCTGGCTTGCTTACCATCAGATCACAGTGCCTAGTATTGTGAACAGGAAGGAGTTGCTCAATAAATATTTGTGAATACACCAATGAATGTTTAATTTTATCTTCTGACTACTTCATACATGTACATATATATGCATGGCATACACACACATTTTTTAATTTGGAATAATTATGCAAGGTTACCTACAAGGCTGCCTATGTATTTTTTTAGGTAAACTCTAAGTCCAACATGGGGCTCAAACTCATGACGCCGATATCAAGAGTCACATGCTCTACTGACTGAGCCAACCAGGTGCCCCCTCCCAAGTATTTTTAAGCATATTTTAAATAGCAGGTGACTCATTAACTTGGATGCTATGGAAATCCACTGGAATTCTCATTACTCTAAACCCAAGTATCTTGTTTCTTTAATCAAATACACAGTATGGTCCACGATAAGAGTTAAATCCGGTGCTGATAGGGAATTTGCTGGATTTTCGTCTATGTGAAAATGACTTCATACTCCTGGCTAAAACATGAACTAATATTTATCACTGAGAACATTCAAAGCAACAGGACCTTTTGAATTCCAAGAATCAATGAAAATGTCAATTACTGCTAGATGGGCAGGCAGAAAAGAATACAATTTTGTCTGTTCTACTCTTGTCCTGAAAGACTTATGCTCCTGTTCCATTTTCTGAACAATCTAGTAAAATTCAATTTACTTTTTCAATTTGTCTCCAGCCAAGCTTCCTTCTGTCAGCTATGCAGACATTTCAGTGATGGCCACGTAGAGTACCAGGAGAAGGACAACTAGAATGAAATTACCTGTGCATTTGCGATCTGTGTCTTCTTTCTTTGACCCACTAATCGTCAACTTGCAGTTGAAGTTTTCCTCCCAGTATTCAGCAAACCATACATTTCTTCTGTTGTTTTCAAGTGTGCGGGACGTAAAATAGGCATCAAACCCTAAACAGAGTTAAATGAAAAGGTCATTGCTTATGGGGCACTGCTGGGACATTTAGAAATAAAAATACCAGTGATGGTTTTTCTTTGTTTTAGTAGACTGGATGCTCTTTTGTGTCAATCAAAAAAAAAAAAAAAAAGAAAGAAAAAAATATTCCAGTGCTAACCTATGGCTAAATCCCTATTTCAATCTGTTAGGCAGGGATGTGACCTACAAATGACAGTCACAATGGCCTAAAAGATGACATGATGATCACAACATGTCTTGCATCTCCAGTGATGCTAGACCAGGGACAAAGTGTCTTCTCCTCATCATCAAGATAGTAATTGATAATTTCAGTGCTTACTATGGAGAGGATTCTGTGCTTCACATAGGTTCTTTTATTCGTCTCAACAACCAATACGGCAACTACTATCATTCCCACTTTGCCAATGAGGAAACAGAGGCTCAGATGAAATAGAAGCATGCCCAAAGTCAACTATTAGGTAATGCTGCATCTCAGACTACGTGAGCTACTGACCTGTGAATAGCATTTTAACACCTCCCTTTAATAATGCTCCATTGTGTCATTGATATTCTAACCAAAATGGAAGTTTCTGAAAAGGCCACAAGTAAATGTGAGTCTAACATAAAGCTCAGTGTTGCTCACCAAGTGCAGGGGTGTGTGTGAGGAGCAGAAACTCAAGAGGCCAGGTCCCCAGGAAATCTCTTGCTACCTCTTTAGGAGTGCAGCCTTAAATGTTCCAACGGAGCCACAAGGTCTTAGGAGAATCAGGCAGGATTCAGTATCACGAGGCGGGCTGGAGGGCCAGCTCCACCACTTCCTAAGTCAGGGGAACATGAGCAAGTGTATGCTTCCCTCATCTTCCTTTCATCTTTCTGCAGAAACAAAGACGACCCTATCTCCTTCCCTCACAGCACCTTGTTTGGGGTGGTGAGAAGACTTTGGAAACTTACAGAGTTCAGTGTTAACAACCACAGGAGATGGACTTGCTTTCACATTATTTAAATTACTCAGTTTTCCCCTCGTTTTAAGACTATAAAAAAATAGCTTCAGACTCTAAACTCCATGAAAGGAGCTTATCAGGTTAACTCTGTTCGTCACTAAGTGGCTAACACCAAATTCATGGCCTGACATATATGAAACCTACTATAAATAGAAAATCTGAAATAAGTAAATGAGACAGAGTAAAAAGGAAAAAAACAAAGCATAAGAGATTATATAATATTTTAGGGAAAATAGAGTATTTGGCATCTCTTAGGTCATTTTCCAGGCTCATGTCAGTACATGCTGGCCAACTGTCCTTTTATCCCACTACCTTAACTGATTTGAAAGTAATCTGGCTAGAATATGTGATCACATTCCGATATCAATACTGATTAAGCTATCCGGCTGGAAGTCCTCCTGCCTCCCTGTTCTACCACAGCCCTGCCTCCAGACGACTATTAGGTAGAACACAATATTCCTAAACAAAGGAAAATCTTTAAGGAAAATACACATGAGTCCCCGATGTTTCCAAAAACACTAAATATATGCATTCAGTCATGTATACACATGCATACATGGTGACTGGTGAGCAGCTTTTGGCCCCATGCCCCCCCTCCCACCTGGCCCCCCCAAAAGCCCAAGTAATCAACAGTGCTAGATTGTGACAATGACCCCTAATTAGACCCTGCTTCCAGGGCTTCATACCTATCTACACGTCCCCTTTGCTGCACTGTGCCCTTCTCCGTGGGACATGGACAGGTGTGATGCAGGCAGAGGCTGGGAAGCCCTGACCTCACTGTGGCTTGTTTTTGTGGAATTCTCTTTCTTGGAATCCAGCTGCCGTGCTCTAAGACATTTGACAGGAGGATGATAGGTCCTGTGGAAAAAGCCCAGCCCGTCTTAGCAAAACTTCTTTGGAGATTGCAGCCCTCCAGCAGACCGTGGTAGAAGAACCACTTAGCTAAGACCAGCTCCCGTTGCACAGTGGTAGTTGATGATTAAGCCAGTAACACTGGAGGTAATTTTTTAAGTAGCCAGACAACTGAAACACTCACAGCACCTGGAGCCTCTATGCGCAACACGCAAACAAAACACCCTTCAGGAAGAAGCACCCTAGACAGAACACGTCCAAGGTTCAGAAGTAAACTCTTCTGCCGCGTGCCACAGGTCTGAATCCCAAACCAGCCTCAGAATAGGAACTACTGAAATGGCTCAGATTGTAGCAAGGATATATCCATGCCTCAGCTCAGAAGAAAACATCTTTAAAGGAAACCTCATCACTGAAAATGTCTACCGCGTCAAAACGCTTCTCTCCATCCTGTGTCTGCTGGAAATGCAAGAGCCCATTGAGGAAGGAGGGACTAGTATTGCGGCTAATGTGCAGGTAGGTGACCACGGAACATTTAAAAGAGAAGAAAAAGAAAGGAAAGCAGCAGTCAGAACGTCCCTTTGATCTGAGCGAGAACAAACAGACTTCAGGAAAGAAAGCAAGTATCATAAAGGCTGTCTGTATGCACTACAGCACAACATAGAAGAGGAGCAGGACGTCTGAACCAGAGCCCCTGTCCTTTTCACTCACATACATAGCTGATGCTTAGCTTCCTCCTCTTCCTCCTCCCTGTGAGCCCGCTGGCTACCTGCACCTGTAAGTTGAGAACTGCTCTTGCTTCCCAAATGCATGTATATATGAATTTCCTGAGTATCTCCTAAGATGCAGATTCTGATTGAGGAGGTCTGGGCTGGGGCCAGATACACTGCAGTTTTAAAAATCCCCAGATGATGCTCATGCTGCTTATACTTTAATAAGCAGGGCTCCAGGGCAAATCCTCCATTTTAACAAGCCCCACATGATCCTCATGCTGCCCGGACTTTGAGAAGCAGGATTCCGGAGCAAATCCTGAACTTCAGCCGGTGGGACTTGAGCAGTTCCAGCCCAATTTGTAAGATCTCAGTATTGCCACCCTCTTGGCCTCAAATTTATGCTTTGGTTCAGATGGCAGGAGCTTTGCTTACCATCCTATTGCTTGCAGATGGCCCGGGAAGATAAAACATGCTGTATTACTTGCTGGTGAATTTTCCTCAGCATTGCTGCTCTGGGCCCCTTTGCAGCCTCCCAAGCTGTTCCTCACCTGTATGCCCTGTCACCACTCTGGGTTCTCCAGCCTGGCATTTCAATCTAGCTGCTGTGTCTTAGTGTTGTGGAAAAGGTAACTGAAATAGCCCTGTGTCTTCACTACCTCCTCTGAAGGTCCATGGACTCTGAGGGGAAAACTCAGAGCGTTCAGTCAAGTAGTAATGTAGCATATATTTGCTTTTGAGTGGTGTCCTGAAGACCTCAACAGTTTGGCTTTTTTTGGTACGGAAGCCGCACAGTGTCCTGGTGAATACAGACATGTTGTTCTCGCTCAGAGACACGCTGTGTGGGTCTGTGGGTGTGGGTCTGACTCCGACATTCCCATTTTCTACCTGTATGACCTTGAACAGATGACTCAGCTATTTTGTGTCTCAGTTTCCTCATCTGTAGAAGGGGATTAATTTTAATATCTACCTTAGTGTTGTTAGAGGGGTTAAATGAGCCATTATTTGTAAAGTATTCAGCATTGCGCCTGATGAAGTAAAATACAGACTGTTGGTTGTAAAATAACCATACTCATCCATTAAATATTTCTTGAGCACTTACCCTGTGACAGGCACTGTTCTCTACACTCACTAATCTTGGGTTAAGACAGATGGCCCCTCGTCGGATTGATAGCTAGCCTGGTGGGGAAGATAGATTTTGGCAAGTACCGCTTAAATAAATATAAAATTACAACTGTGATGGTCTCTATGAAGGAAGGGTACATGATGTCATAGTGTTTGGCGAGTACACACACATGCACAGAGACAG
>NW_028043902.1:0-445 GCF_054177405.1 Leptonychotes weddellii
AAGTGAGGGACGGTGTGGAGGGAGTTAATGTGCAGTGTATTCTGCATTTCTGAATATGTTCATCTCAGGAATGGAGGAAGTGTATCATCCTTTTAAAAATAATCACAAGTCATCCTTGCAGAAGTTTAATGGTAAGTTTTTCTAAAATTTTCATGAAAATTCTAGTAAATGGGGTTTTCAGGGTGGTATAAACAAATTTAAAAAATAACATTTGGGGGGAAAATTTCATCTAACAAAAGCTTATTTTGGGGCACCTGGGTGGCTCAGTTGGTTGAGCGACTGCCTTCGGCTCAGGTCATGATCCTGGAGTCCCGGGATCGAGTCCCGCATCGGGCTCCCTGCTCGGCAGGGAGTCTGCTTCTCCCTCTGACCCTCCTCCCTCTCATGCTCTCTGTATCTCATTCTCTCTGTCTCAAATAAATAAATAAAATCTTTAAAAAAAAAA
>NW_028043903.1:0-445 GCF_054177405.1 Leptonychotes weddellii
CGAAGGCAGTTGCTTAACGAACTGAGCCACCCAGGCGCCCTATTTTAAAAGATTTTATTTATTTATTTGACACAGAGAGACACAGTCAGAGAGAGAAGACAAGCAGGGGAAGTGGGAGAGGGAGAAGCAGGCTCCCTGCTGAGCAGGGAGCCCAATGAGGGGCTCGATCCCAGAACCCTGGGATTATGACCTGAGCTGAAGGCAGACACTTAATAACTGAGCCAGCCACGTGCCCCACTCCTTTTATTTTTAAATTAAAACCTCTACATAAGTGATACTTAAAAATTTTCCATAGTTTCTCTTTGATGAGTTTGAGTTTTTATGAGAAGAATTTAAATGTCAGCATTTTTCTTATCAGAAAATTTGTCTAATTATGAAAAAAAATATACAGAGTTCATAAATATGTGTAGCATTTTAAAAGTAGAATTTAAAACTTATGCCTTTA
>NW_028043904.1:0-445 GCF_054177405.1 Leptonychotes weddellii
AATGATACAAATGTCAAAAAGCTTTCCATAGAAATAACACAGAATCAGAAATCTACCTTGTAGATGGTGATGGCACAGTCTACTGAAGAGATGCCATTTGCCTTGGCAGTTTGCGTTTAATCATGCTTCTCAAATGTAGCTGGCTTTGCACAGACAGAATTAAGGAATTAAGATCCCTGCAAAGTGAAAAAAAAAAAAACACGTAATTTTGATGTGTGAAATACACCAAAAGGGGTGGTGCATATTAAAATGAATTAGTAATTACATTTCAATCTAAATAACATGTGCCAAAGTCAATGAAAGATTGTTTTAGATTCTTCAATATACTGTTTTCCTAATCATTTTAATTTTCATTTCATGAGGTTAAAATAGAGGTAAATGAGTTAGAAAGGAGAGATGTATGATTACAAATTGCTATTATGGGATGTGAAATTTGCAAGATTAT
>NW_028043905.1:0-445 GCF_054177405.1 Leptonychotes weddellii
GAGTCCGTGATGAGGAACAGGGTCTGACATGCTCCGTGTGAGTGTTTGTTGCCCCCCCCCCCACTACCCCCACCCCCCACAGCGAAGCCAGCACACGCAGCCCCTGCAGAGGCCCCAAACGGCAAAAGAAAGATTGTGGCTCTGGACAGTTAGGCAATGTGGGGATGACCTTCTGCAGAATTACGCATGTCTGGGCCTCTGCAGATGAGAGATGAGGATTATATTTTTATTTCTTGGATTGCCTAAAATGGGGACGTACCTAGAGGAAATGCTGCTGATCTTTTTTTTTCTTCCAAACAAATTTCGGAATGATTGCAGTGTTACAGGGTGCTTTCCTCAAGTTTCACTTTCTATATTTGAAACACTTGGCCTATTCCTAGTCTGTATTTATTTTTTGTAATTTTTTTTTTTTTGCAGTAAAATAAAGGATGAGCCTATGACTTGT
>NW_028043906.1:0-445 GCF_054177405.1 Leptonychotes weddellii
AGAATCATAGGATGTCTCAAGAATGCCTAGTGTAGTGACGGCCACAGTGAAAAGGGCCAGCAGGACATTATCCTTCCACCATCTTTCTTTTTTTGTTTACCCCGCCCCCACCATCTTCTGGGCTGCTTCCTGAGCCCCTGTCGTATGCACAGACTTTGTGAGCCTTCCTATGGCAAAGTCAAATGCTTTTTGCTTTTCAGTTGGATTAAAAACATAGGAGCCATGCATATGAAGACAAGCTATTATTTTTTTTTTATTTCTTCCACTTTATTTCTCTTTTTCTCAAAATTGTTTTAGTTATTCTAACCCATTTGCCTTTCCGTATAAATTTTAGAGTAGTCAGGTTCATATCTATAAAAAAAACTCACCTGGATTTTGATAGGAATTATGTTAAACCTGTATCTGATTTTTTTAATTTAAATTCAATTAGCCAACATATAGTATA
>NW_028043907.1:0-445 GCF_054177405.1 Leptonychotes weddellii
GGAGTCGGCTTAAGGATTCTCTCTCTCCCTCTCCCTCTGCCCCTCCCCCTGCTCACACTTGTGTGTGCTCTCTCTCTCAAATAAATAAATCTTTTTTATTTATTTATTTATTTTTTTAAAGCTTTTTATCTTTTTTTTTAAAAGATTTTATTTATTTATTTGAGAGAGAGAGAATGAGAGAGAGCACATGAGAGGGGGGAGGGTCAGAGGCAGAAGCAGGCTCCCTGCCGAGCAGGGAGCCCGACGCGGGACTCGATCCAGGGACTGCAGGATCATGACCTGAGCCGAAAGCAGTCGCTTAACCAACTGAGCCACCCAGGCGCCCAAAATAATTAACATTTTATTTTTTTTATTTTTTTTATTTTTTTATTTTTTTTTTAAAGATTTTATTTATTTATTTGAGGGAGAGAGTGAGAGAGAGAGAAAGCACAGAGGGGGGAGCGGG
>NW_028043908.1:0-445 GCF_054177405.1 Leptonychotes weddellii
CATATCAGTGAGATCATATGATACCTGTCTTTCTCTGATTGACTCCAAAATACCTTTTTATTTCTGATTAATACAAATTTAGGCCTTAGTTCAGAGAATATCCCATCCCTCTCCTCTTTTCAGATAACACTGACAAGTATGCCTTTGTTTAGGGAATTATTAATGAAAATGCCAACTTATCTACTCTGTGAAAGGGGTCCAAAATACAGTGACCCAAATAACCAAAATGTATTTCATCATCATTTCGCATTGGGAAGGAAGGAAGGTCATTACTTGGCACAGTGACTGCCTTTCTCAATATGTGACTTCAGTTTTGGAGACCAATGGACTCAGTACCTTTTTCTCTCTCAAATATTTTTGCATATCTATTTCATTTTTTTGAAAATTTCAGTTGATTCTCAGCTTCTGTCCTGTATCCTAGAGATGACATTGTAGGCTGGACAGA
>NW_028043909.1:0-445 GCF_054177405.1 Leptonychotes weddellii
AGGTCGCTCAGCTGATCCAGAATTGAAATCTCTGTCAGTATGACTTCCAAGTCCGTGCTCCAGATCCTGAGCATGACCGCCAAAAGTACAGTACACTCCTCCTGGTGAAGCAAACTCACTACCTCCAGAGTCCTTAGTTCTAGGGCAAGCTAATGCAGCTTTCACCCTAACCTGGGGGCTGGCCCAGTCGTTGCTGGTTCTTTTGCTTCCTCACACTGACCGCCATGCCCATGCCTGGTTACAGGGTGCAAAGCTCTCCCAGTAGAGAAGTCTTTCCTGGCACCGGACCACAGTCTTGACTGTTGCAAGATTGCCCTTTTTGGCAATCAGAGCGCTGACTTTGTAAAAGACAGTTAAAGACCCTGATAATGAAACCAACTTTGGGGGAAACTTAGAGCCGGGCTGAGAGTGAAGGATGGGTGGAGAGATCAGGCTGGCCTTTGGA
>NW_028043910.1:0-445 GCF_054177405.1 Leptonychotes weddellii
GGTGGAAAGAGTTGCTGCTCATCTGGGCAACTGCTGTCTTAACCTGTGCTTTCTCTTGTACACACCTGTGTCACCGCTGTGGCCTCTGCCTCCAGCACAGCGGGACGACCGCCACAGGGGCATCTCCGGGCTAGTGAAACCCCTTCCTGACCCCTCAGGGCACACACAGAACAGAGGTTCACGGGAGGTTGTAAGAGCCAGGCACGAGGGGTGGGGTGCTGGAGAAGGTGGATGAGAGGCCATGACCACCACTTGCCGTGACCTGGACCCAGGCAATCAGAGGCTCCCCACCCTCCCCTGTCCTTGGAATGTGGGTTTCCCTTGCCTTCCCTGCTCCCAGAGGCTGCTCCAAGAATGTGGTCTTGAGACAGTGATGTGGTGTTGAGACCATCTGGATGGTCTACGCGACTGAGCCCAGTTATGGCCTCCATATAAACCTCTAAGA
>NW_028043911.1:0-445 GCF_054177405.1 Leptonychotes weddellii
TAAATTCAGTCTAGTTACCATATAGTGTATTATTAGTTTCAGAGGTAGAATTTAGTGATTCATCAGTTGCGTATAATACCCAGTGCTCATTATATCACTGTCCTCCTTAATGCCCATCACCCAGTTACCCCATCCTTTCACTCCCTCCCCTCCAGCAACCCTCTGTTTGTTTCCTAGAGTTAAGAGTCTCTTATGGTTTACCTCCCTCTCTGTTTTCATCTTATTTTTTTTTTCCTTCCCTTCCCCTATGTTCATCTGTTTTGTTTCTTTTTTTTTTTTTAAGATTTTATTTATTTATTTATTTGACAGAGAGAGACACAGTGAGAGAGGGAACACGAGCAGGGGGAGTAGGAGAGGGAGAAGCAGGCTTCCCACTGAGCAGGGAGCCTGATGCGGGGCTCAATGTGGGGCTCGATCCCAGGACCCTGGGATCATGACCTGAGCC
>NW_028043912.1:0-9456 GCF_054177405.1 Leptonychotes weddellii
CCTCAGTTTGTTTCCTGAGATTAAGAATTCCTCGTATCAGTGAGGTCATATGATACATGGCTTTCTCTGACTGACTTATTTCGCTCAGCATAATACCCTCCAGTTCCATCCACGTCGTTGCAAATGGCAAGATCTCATTCCTTTTGATGGCTGCATAATATTCCATTGTATATATATACCACCTCTTCTTTATCCATTCATCTGACAATGGACATCTTGGCTCTTTCCATAGTTTGGCTATTGTGGACATGGCTGCTATAAACATCAGGGTGCACGTACCCCTTCGGATCCCTACATTTATATCATTGGGGCAAATACCCAGTAGTGCACTTGCTGGATCGTATGGTAGCTCTATTTTCAACTTTTTGAGAAACCTCCATACAGTTTTCCAGAGTGGCTGCACCAGCTTGCAAGCCTCCTACCCTATTGGTGGGAATGAATTCGCTTTCATAGTCCTGTGGTCAACTCTACTGATCATGCCATTCTTATAGTTGAAGGTTAAAGTTCATTTATCAAAAAAATTTTGATAAATTAGATTGGAACTATGCCCACATTTTGTGAGGCTTTATTTTGCACTTTGTCAAAACATTTGTATAAATATTTCTATCTTTGCTCAAGTAAAGGACTTTTTTTTTTTTTCTTATTCAAGAATATTTTGGGAGAGGGCGCCTGGGTGGCTCAGTTGGTTCAGCGACTGCCTTCAGCGCAGGTCATGATCCTGGAGTCCCTGGATCGAGTCCTGCATCAGGCTCTCTGCTCAGCAGGGAGCCTGCTTCTCCCTCTGACCCTCCCCGCTCTCATGTGCTCTCTCTCTCTCTCTCATTCTCTCTGTCTCAAATAAATAAATAAAATCTTTAAAAAAAAAAAAAGAATATTTTGGGAGAGCTCTAGAGAAACTATCTCTATAAGCTTAAAATTTCCTAAAATTTGCTTTAGTTTCCTACTTGCCACAGTAACAAATTACCAATAAACTTGATGGCTTACAACAATGCGTATTTTCCTCTGGTTCTGGAGACCAGATGTCCAAAATCGACTTTGCTGAGTTGAAATCAAGGTGTAGGGAGAACTGTGTTCCCTCAAGAGGCTCTAGGGGAGAATCCTTCTCCTGGCCATTTCCAGCTTCTAGAGAACATCATTCCTTGGTTTATGGCCCCTTCCTCCATTTCCAAAGCCCGCAGGGTTGTCTCTATCTGATTTAGCTCTGTTATATGGCTCTCTTCTATTTGTCAAATCTTTCTTTGCCTTCCTCTTAGTAGGATAGTTGTGATTGTATTTAAGGTCCAGATGACCTAGGAAAATATCTCCATCTTGAGATCCTTAATTTAATCAGGACCATAAAACCCATTTTGTCATATGAGGTAACATTCATAATTTTCAGAGATCAGGACTTGGATATCTTTGGGGGCCATTTTCCAGCCAACCATAAATACTTCCTTTGTGTGCCCATTTTGAGAAATTGGCTCAGTTACTACCAATAAAGAAAACTTTAGCCAGTTCCAAATTCTTCATTTTTCTTCATTAACGTGCCATGAAAAGTTTATCCTTAGCCTCTCCTTTGGCAATGATAGAAGACACTGAATCAAGACTATAAAACCAACTGAGGATTTCTGCTCTATCCTCATAAATCTTCCATGAAATTTCCTGCTCTCCAATTATTTTCCCTCCTCTCTACCTGGAATCCTTATTTTCTGCTGTGTTTCTTTTCTAATATTTCTATAATAAACATTTTGGTTTAACCATATAGCAGAAATTTTCAAATTCTTCCTCTTAATCCTAGTTTTCCCGCCTTTTCTTTAAACTTCCATGTAATCAAGATGGCTTTATATGTCACAATTTTCACAAGAAAGGTAATCCACTTGCCCTTGTAAAAATGTGTTTCAGACTTAAGAAGTGTCCCTGGGACACCTGGGTAGCACAGAGGGTTAAGCACCCAATTCTTGGTTTCAGCTCAGGTCATAATCTCAGGGTCCCGGGATGGAGCCCCATATCATGCTCCGCACTCAGCATGGAGTAGGCCTGAGATTCTCTCTCCCTCTGCCCCTTCTGCACATGCTATCTCTCTCTCTCTCTCAAATAAATAAATAAATCTTAAAAAAAGAAAAAAGAAGTGTCCCAGAGGGGTACCCTCATCCCATTGTTCTTTGCAGACTACAAACTCTCCTAGGTGTCTCAACCCTTTTCATAGTTTTAATTTCCCTCTCAATGCTGATAATGCCCAAATCTCTATATTTAGCCTTGGCCACTGCCATGAGCTTCCATTTCACATATTTAACTGTGGGCTAAACAAATCCATTTGACTTGCTCTCAAGAACTTAAAATTCTATGTATCCAAAATGGAACTATTTCACTTCCCTACATTAAAATGCTCCTTCCTCCTTTAACCTTTGCCTCAGATAAAAGTGCCACCATCCACGAGTCACTGAGAAGCATGGCAGTCACTTTGGATTCCTCTTTTCTCCTTCATCTGCTAATTGGCTACATCTTTATAATTAATCCACACCATATTTGTTCATTCGTCCTCCAAAATATTTTTCATTTCCCTTTCTTTTACCACTACCTAGCTGAATTTTTTCCAGAACTCAAGAAAGGCCTTAGAGATATTTTCATTTTGTGAGACTTTCAGAATGTTAACAGGCCAAATCAGTTATAAAGCATAAAGTATATATTAAATTCTTAGGTTGAAGAATGTTCTCAATATAAGGAAAACCGTGAGAAATTAATAGGACTTATGAAAAATACAGACTATATTACAGGAAATATGGCTGATGTTTGAACACAAGTTTAAAATTGCTTCATAATGTATTCTTCCAAACCCATCAGTGTTGGGGCACCTGGGAGGCTCAGTCAGTTAAGCAGCTGCCTTCGGCTCAGGTCATGATCCCAGGGTCCTGGGACTGAGCCCCACATCGGGCTCCCTGCTCAGCGGGGAGTCTTGTTCTTCCTTTCCCTCTGTTCCTACCCCCACTCATACTCTCTCTTCTCTCAAATAAATAAATAAAATCTTTAAAAAAAAAACAAAAACCTGTCAGTGTTTACCTGAGTCTGAATGCATAATTTTATTTCGAGATGGTATCAAAAATCTCTTTGAGGTTCTTTGTGAGTGTTAGTCTGATATAACACCTCCTTCCTATAATTTCCTTCTGCCCGGCTTCTCCCTCATTGACAGGACCCGAGGTTTCAGTAACCACAGTTTCCTTCCCCCTCTCAAATCTATCCTCCTCTCTACTAACAAACTGCTTTACTAAATCTTAACTGTCTCCCTGCCCCCACCCAAAACAGTCAGAGGAGTGCCATCTTCACGTGTCTTCTGCGACCAGTCTGGGACAGGTTTACAGGCTCATTTTTGTCTCGTTCTCCCAAATTTTCAGTTCCAGGATAACAAACCCCTTGCTTTTCCTAAAAACTCGTATGTTTTTTCCTACTTCTGTGCTATCATTCATGCTGTTCTCTCTGCTCCACCTTTTCTGCCCCTGATCAGTCTTACTCTGCCCAGCAATTTGCCCAAGGCATATATCCTTGGCAGTTTCCATGCTGGTAGCCTTGCGATCCTACTACGTATTCTTTGAGAACAGAAACTATGTCTTCCTTATTTTTATGACCAGATACTCCACAGAGTAGTGCAGGGTTGACGCAAGAAGCTATGTATTAAACTGAACAAAATTGAATAGAGTGAAATTAAAGGAGCTGTGCTAACGTCTTCTAACTTCCATCAGGTGGCACTATTTTATTTTCAATAGAGACTAAACCACAAAAACAGGAAGTGCAAGGATGGTGTTTAGTGTGTTTGTATCTATCCCCCCGCATATATATGGGCATGTGCAGAGTGGAACTCTTCTCACTGCTACCCATTTCTATCAATGCAAAATACAAACTGTCAATTTTGGTATCTCCTTTTTGATCTTTACAAAAACAGAGTTTTAAAAAATATTAAATTACTGGGCGGTTATTGTAGTTAATCTTCCTGAACAGAAGGGACTCAGTATATATTTTTTTCTTTTACAGCGTTACCACCCTAGGGTTTTCAGAGTAGAGGTGACAGTGAATTTCCACCTCTGAGATAATTCAAGTTAGTCCCAACTAGAGAGACTGAATGGAAAGACTGGGGGCTTATAAGCAAAGAGCCTTTGCTGGGTACAACTTTAACCCTCTGAGATTTATGGTCTCGAGTATAGAAACTGGACAATAGTGCTTGCTTACCTTTAAATTCTGATGTAAAAGATTAAATGCTGCACAATCTATAAGACATTTAAAGTATTGGCCCAGTGAAGAAACAGAGGAGGTGCTAATGATTATTATAAGAGGAAGTTAGATGGATCAGGAAACTTACAAATTTCATGTGGCTTTAATGTTTGTTAAAAGATAAGCTGAAGCGTATTCAAAATTTTAAGAGTTTGACCAAAAATCTGTTGTATTCAGGGAGTGCCAGACCCGAAGTGGTTAAGAGCACTCTGCAGGCAGGAACCAGGGAAAGGACTTACGTAAACAAAGTATGGAAGCAAAGAAAGGAAATTATTTGATTGGTTACGGCCTAAAGCTTAGTTGGCTGTGAATGATCGGTTGTCCTTAGTGCTTTGATTTCACCACCTTGAGGCATTTAAGGGCCTCGGTAAATGTGTATATATAGACCACAACAAGCCTCCTAGTTTAATCAATTTAACAAGATGAAAGTATCAAAGTGCTTTTTTGTTTCAGCAGACTGCCTGGGCCGGAATCTATTTTAACGACTTTTTTGATGTGTAGTCACCTAAGCCTCATTTTTCTCAGCTATAAAATGGACCTTAAGGAACTCTCTGCCTTGTTTGATTTTTAGGGGGATTGACTTAGCTGCTAGTCTAATCCTAAACCAAGAGTCAGATACTCAACAGACTGAGCCACCCAGGTGCCCCCCATATGATATTTAAAGATATTTTCTCGAGGGCTGCCTACTTGACTTGGTCAGCAGAGCATGTGACTCCTTTTTTTGTTGTTGTTGTTTATTTATTTATTTTTAATTTATTTATTTGACAGAGACACAGCAAGAGAGGGAACACAAGCAGGGGGAGTGGGAGAGGGAGAAGCAGGCTTCCTGCAGAGCAGGGAGCCCGATGTGGGGCTCGATCCCAGGGCCCTGGGATCATGACCTGAGCCGAAGGCAGACGCTTAACCACTGAGCCACCCAGGCGCCCCTTTACTAGCCTAATCCTAAGAGTGGAACAAGAGTCGTAGAAGCATAGGATGTGGCAAGAGCTCTATTTATTTGCCCAAAGCTCTACCCATTAGTCCCAAATCAGGATCCAAACCTCACCTTTCAGTTCAGAATGCTCATCCCACTAATGCTTCTGGATTCAAAAATAATGTTTAGGATCTTTCAATGGGGTTTAAAAATAAAACAATGTATATTTTGTAACCTCTCTTATCTGCAAGGTGTCCTTTCTCTTTAAGGAAGAAAAGCCCTTTTGCCTCATCTGTATATTTACATGGCAAATGGCAAATGCCATGTCACAGATGCTGTCTTAATTCCTATCTGGTGCCTCCACTCCTTGAGTGTGATAACAACATCATTGTCACCGATAATATTTTATTTGGGAGTTCTGCCCTTCCTTAACCAAGTTTAGGCACTTATTTCTTAAATATCAGGCAGCCACAGAAGGAGCAGAAGAAACCTGGCATCTAAAATAAAAACATAGGAAATTAATTTTAAAACTTTTAAACATGTTAATATTTAACATTTAATGTTATTTTAAATAATACTTTTAATATCCCTAATTAGTCACCAGTGCCCACTTGGCTGTTGGCGAGGCTAAGCATACAGACTGCCTACCATTTCCATGATTGGAACACAAAAGCATGGGGAAGTGACTATTGGAGTGACTATCTCCCTCAGTAACTAGTTAATTCCTAAAATTCCATAGTTAAGATTCATTCTTTGGACTTAAAACCTTTGACCCCTGGTAAACACATCCAAGGGCAGATGACTCTTGAAGTCTTATCAAATATTTGCATCTAAATATGAGTGATCTTATCAGATCCCTTCTGCCTTGAGCAAGCTTTGAAAAGGTAAAAGTTGAGGAAGCATAAAGGCTCCAAAACCTGGAGGGCAAGGGCGTGGCTGTTTGGGGTACACTAACTCCGTGATTTTAAATACTCCTAACCATGCGGTGAAGTTTGTATTTTTAAGATATTTATTGACATTTTACAGATAAAATGAAGCTCAGAGAGGCCATGTAACATCAAGTAGCAGAACTTGTATTCAGATGAAAATCTGTATCTCTAAATTATAAATATCCAAAGTTCAGACTATGAGACCGAGACAAGACTGACTTTATCGATGCCAACAGTTCTGTGTTGGATTCACTGCCTCTCCCATCTCATTTTGCCAGAAGGCTGCTAGGGTATGGACTGTTCAAGGAAAAGGAACTTTCTAAATAAGGAACCTTTGTTAAAATAGCAATCTCAGGAGTGCCTGGGTGGCTCAGTCAGTTAAGCGTGACTTCAGCTCAGATCGTATCTGGGGGTCATGAGATGGAGCCACCCCCTCCTCCATCAGGCTCCACACTCTGCAAGGAATCTGAGATTCTCTTTCATTCTCTCTCTCTCTCTCTGTCTGTCTCTGCCCCTCCCCCCTTCACACACCCTCTCTCTTTCAAAATTAATAAATAAAATCCATAAAAAAATGGCAACCTCAACTTTACAGATCTTACCCATACATCTAGATCTTTCTCCCTTGTCCTTCCACATACATTATTAAGTTTAATTTAATATATGTAAGAAACTTGAAGAATATGTTTCAAGTTCTAGGCTGTCTTCTGGTAACTATGAGGGTTCACAGAAAATGTCATAACTAGAAGTTACTTTATGAACTATTCTCCACAACAAAAATTATTTCACTTGCTCTCCATCTTTTTCTTCCCCAACCTAAAACAACTACAATTATAAGAGATGTTGTAAGGGAACCTAAAATGATACTATACTGCCTTCCTTCACAAAATTAAATATAGATGTTGAAACTGACCTCTGTTAAGACTCTTTCCACAAGTGACTATCACAGCTTGACAGAACTAAACAGCATTCTGCAAAAGTGATGGTGCTTTTCTCAGGTTGTCAGCATTTCGGTCGCTGTCTTGTTTTACACATGGTAACATATTTCTACCAGTAAAAGAACAAAAGTGAATTCATCAAAACTTTTATAAGTAAATAATATTTATTAGTACAATGTGAGATCAGATCTCATATAACACCTTTAAAAACCAACCACCTGGGGCGCCTGGGTGGCTCAGTCGTTAAGCGTCTGCCTTCGGCTCAGGTCATAATCCCAGGGTCCTGGGATGGATCCCCGCATTGGGCTCCCAGCTCTGCGGGGAGCCTGCTTCTCCCTCTCCCACTCCCCCTGCTTATGTTCCCTCTCTTGTTGTGTCTCTTTCTGTCAAATAAATAAATAAAATCTTAAAAAAAAAAATCACTTTGTTGAAATTCAACAATGATACAAGGCATGTTTAATAATCATGATCCATGGTGCAATTTTCTTATTTTTCTATGAATGTGGTTTCCTAACATGCTTTCTTCAGTTGACTAATCAAAGCAACTGGAAAAAAGCTTTTCCAATTAAAGAATCTATAAGATGTGTTGGGGCGCGTGGGTGGCTCAGTTGGTTGGGCGACTGCCTTCAGCTCAGGTCATGATCCTGGAGTCCCGGGATCGAGTCCCGCATCGGGCTCCCTGCTCGGCGGGGAGCCTGCTTCTCCCTCTGACCCTCCCCCCTCTCATGTGCTCTCTCTCTCATTCTGTCTCAAATAAATAAATAAAATCTTTAAAAAAAAAGAATCTATAAGATATGGCAAAGGTTTCATTTATTTGCTCATTGGTTCATTCAACAAGTAATGAATTGCAAGCCTACTGGTCATATAGCACTGAGTTTACAAATGTGTCAGGCAAGTATCAGTTTGATGTATTCAATCAAAAGAGGAGATCCAATTTAAATAGCTTAAACAACATTAGGTGGGTTATTAAAGTTTACATAATTGGTTAAAATCCACAGGTAGGACACTGTTCAGCTGTGGTTCAATCAAAGCTAAGGCTCCATTTCTCTGAGATCCTTTTGGCCCTGGTTTTCTCAAAGGATCTGCTTAGTCCTTTGGCTGGTGAAGAAATGACAGCAGCAGTTCTGAGCCTGACGTCAAAACATAACAACAACCAGAAGCACAGAAACTACCTCTTTTAGTGCCCCCAGCAAATGTCCTATTATGTCCCATATACCCATTTATGAACCATTTCTTGTGGTGGGTGGAAAGCCATCGATAGGTTAGTATAGCGTAGTGTTTCTGAATTAACCACTGGAAATAGAAAGTGGATTTATCCTAAGACCAACAAGGCTCAACTTCAGGACAGGAGTAGGAAAGTATTAGCCCTGAAGCCATAGAGCAGAGGCGGATAATGGAATGCAAATCAAAAATTGCTGAGAATGGGAAAATAGACTAGATAAGCAACCAATGATCTTCACTACAATAAATAACAATGCAACAAACACTTTTAGAAAAGGAAAGGTAGAGAGGTGGAAAGGTGGTTGGATGTAAAAATTATGTCCTTAGAATTCATTCCAAGCAAAGGAGATATTTCTGAATGTGGGTTTTTGGTTTTTTGGTTTTTTTTTTGGTTTGTGTTTTTTATGCAATGCCGAGTGGCTAACTAGAATTGCGAAACCAATTTATACCCCTTCTATCACTGTCTCAGTTCCAGAAAGAAAGGGTTATTTGCCTGTCACAAAAGTGACTGATACTTGGATAGATTAGAAACGTAGGCTGGGCTGAACTATGGATATCCTTAAAATGTAAGAATGAGGAATTTTTTTTTTTACATGCTATTTTTTTTCTTAAAAGAGTTTTGAAAGGGCTTAAAGGACAAATGTACAATAACTTTAATTAACTAGTTAATTAATTAATGTAGGAGAATGAGAAGACAAGCCACAAACTGGGAGAAAATATTTGCAAAAAAAACACATCTGATAAAGGATGGTTATCCAAAATATACAAAGAACTCTTAAAACAACAAGCAACCTGATTGAAAAATGGAAAAAATGACTTTAACAGACATTTCACCAAAGCAGATATACAGATGGCAAGTAAGCACATGAAAAGATGTTTAACACCATGTCATTAGGGGACTGCAAATTAAAACAAAATACCACTACATACCTAATAGAATGGCCAAATCCAGAGCACTGACAACATCAAATGCTAATAAGATTGTAGAGCAATGGCGACTCACATTCACTGTTGATAGGAATGCAAAATGGTACAGCTGTTTTGGAAGACAGTCTGGTGGTTTCTTACAAAACTAAATATAAATATACTCTTACCATACAATCCAGCAATTGTGCTCCTTGGCATTTACATGAATGAGTCTGTATATGGATGTTTATATCAGCTTATTTATAAACACCAAAATTTGGAAGCAACCAAGATATCTTTCTTTTTTTTTTTT
>NW_028043913.1:0-445 GCF_054177405.1 Leptonychotes weddellii
GAACAAAGCCATACACTAGAGATTTAGGGTATATTTTGATCTGTTAGAAGAAACTGTATCCCAAAATTTTAAAGAGAGAACAAATTATATATATACCAAAAATGAGGTTAACTACTATGAAGGGATAGAATATGACTCTAAAAATGAAAAATAAAAAAGATTTTTTAAAAAAAAAAAGGATTGATAAGATGTTGGTTGAAAAAGGGAAAAAGAAAATTCAAAAAAAAAGATAGTCAAAAAAATTAACTGTTCTTGCTGGTCTTCTGGGGGAGGGGCCTATTGCTGTGGTTCTCAAATGTCTTTGCCAGAGGCGGAATTGCTCCATCCTTGCTGGGTCTGGGCTAAGTAATCTTCTCGGGTTTGCTCTCGGGAGCTTTTGTTCCCTGCAAGCTTTCCGTACAGCTTTGGAGGATGAGAGTGAAATGGCGGCCTCCCACTCTCCTCC
>NW_028043914.1:0-445 GCF_054177405.1 Leptonychotes weddellii
TATTTAGGTAGGCAGTTTGGACCTCCTAATCATTTCCAATTCCAGAAAAAAGAGAACTCTTGCTTTTAGTCCTCTGGAACCATACTGCAGTGCTTCCATTGGGAGGATAATATCTGGGGAATTAGCCAGTCTTCTGCACAAGTGCCTGGGAGGAAACCTGCACAATGGTTGTTCTCCCCCAACTGCTTCAGACTTCTTCCGTGATGCCTTGGACTAGTGGAGCTTCTGATATCCTGTCTCCCCCTGCCCGCCCCCCTGCCCCGCCCCTGGTAACCAGCCAAGGGAATGACTTTTCAGACGCAACAGAGCAATTTCCTAGTCTGCTACCTTGATCACGTTTTGACAGACATGAGCCTTCTGCCTCAAGATTATCAGTCTAACCACACCTTCTATCTGTATCATTCCCAATCTTCAAAATGTAAGCCCACAAAATTTTATATCCTCT
>NW_028043915.1:0-445 GCF_054177405.1 Leptonychotes weddellii
TGACATGGAAAAACCCAAAGAAGCCACTTACCTAAGCCTTGCTTAGGTACCTAAGCCTGTGGCCACTTACCTAAGCCTTGCTCCCAACCTGGATTTATCATTTATAAAGCTAAAATATTATATTCTTCATTTGTATGACTTACATAATCTTTCAACTGATGTGGAATATGGGGGAGAAGAGATGGGGCTTGATTATTTCTCTCTGTCCCAACCCAAACAGCACAACTGATGGTTAAACTGTAAGCACTGAAGGATTTGTTTTTGTTTGTTTGTTTGTTTTTACATATGTATATATGTAAAATATGTATTATACTTTCTATTGATAATATATATAAAATATATATATTTTCTCAATTTGGACATGAAGTATTCAGGTGAAATCATTATTTTAGAAGAAACTCAGTTCTAGTAGTATTCTCATTACTTGCTTTATCAAAGCTAACAA
>NW_028043916.1:0-445 GCF_054177405.1 Leptonychotes weddellii
AAAAAAAAATTAACTTTGAAAGACTAAAGAATTATGGGAAATAAGCCATGAATTCTATATGCAGTATTCCCCTAGCGCTGGAGTTCTGCCGTTCTCATTGATCGGTAAACTTGGTCTTGGCTGGCTGTTCTTGCTGATCTTCTGGGGGAGGGGCCTGTTGCCGTGGTTCTGAAATGTCTTTGCCGGAGGCGGAATTGCTCCACCCTTGCTGGGGGCAGGCTAAGTAATCTGCTGCGGTTTGCTCTTGGGAGCTTCTGTTCCCTGCAAGCTTTCCGTAGGGCTTTGGAAGACGAGAGTGAAAATGGGGGCCTCCCAATCTCCCCCTGGAGGAGCTGAGAATTTGGGGCCCCACTCTTCAGTGCGCCCCCAGAGAAAAGCAGTCACTCCTGTCTCCCGGGTCTCCGGCCGCACTCCGTGCTCACCTGGCCTGTGACCGAGCTTTTCT
>NW_028043917.1:0-445 GCF_054177405.1 Leptonychotes weddellii
TTTTTTTAAAGATTTTATTTATTTATTTGAGAGAGAGAATGAGATAGAGAGAGAGAGCATGAGACAGGGGAGGGTCAGAGGGAGAAGCAGACTCCCTGCCGAGCAGGGAGCCCGATGCGGGACTCGATCCTGGGGCTCCAGGATCATGACCTGAGCCGAAGGCAGTCGCTTAACCAACTGAGCCACCCAGGCGCCCTGGCAGTGTTTTCTTAAACAGACGTCCCAGCATTGCAAGTGGAGTGGAGTTGTAAATGCCCAGCATAGTAGGAAAATACACTTAAAGGGCTGCAGAAAAGAGCTTGGGACTGGGTGTCAGAAAACCCAGTCCTGTGTCCCTTTCTCCTTGGTGGCCCTGCCTGTCTGAATTTCACTTTTCACGTGTGTAAAATGTTAGGATCAAGCTCTCCCTCACCCCACCCACCAGGGTTATAAACTCTCCAAGGGC
>NW_028043918.1:0-445 GCF_054177405.1 Leptonychotes weddellii
AACATAATACCCTCCAGTTCCATCCACGTCGTTGCAAATGGCAAGATCTCATTCCTTTTGATGGCTGCATAATATTCCATTGTATATATATACCACATCTTCTTTATCCAGTCATCTGTCGATGGACATCTTGGCTCTTTCCACAGTTTGGCTATTGTGGACATTGCTGCTATAAACATCGGGGTGCACGTACCCCTTTTTTTCCCCAATTTTTTTATTGTGATACACATGATATAAAATTTAGTATTTTTTTTAAGATTTTATTTATTTATTTGACAGAGAGAGACACAGAGAGAGAGGGAACACAAGCAGGGGGAGTGGGAGAGGGAGAAGCAGGCTTCCCGCCGAGCAGGGAGCCGGACGTGGGGCTCGATATTAGGACCCTGGGATCATGACCTGAGCTGAAAGCAGATGCTTAACGACTGAGCCACCCAGGCGCCCCTAA
>NW_028043919.1:0-445 GCF_054177405.1 Leptonychotes weddellii
GTGGAGAAGTGGCTAGGAGATAAATGGGGAAAGCCAGTGAAAGATAAGGGTTATCTTATTTTAGTACGGGTTGTTTATGTAACCTCATCTTGGTGCCGGCTCTCCATCTCCATTGATAGGAGTTCCTTTCCTCTTCCTGGCACCAGAGAAGGGGGACACTTTCACAAATGGAAATTTATGCCATGCTTTTAGGCAGTAGAGGGAAGGGCAGAGAACTGTTCCCACATCTGTTGATTTTCAATTGCCTTTAGCCCGAAATATCTCTTATGCCAAAGTGGCGTATTTGGGGGTAGCATATCCTGAACATCTTTGAAGGCATATACAAACATGTCAGGAATTAACAGCCAATGAGAAAATAAAAATAATCACAATCTCACTAGTAATCTGAGCAAGGTAAATTAAAGCCATAATGTGATATAATTTTGTACCCACAATATTGCCAAAT
>NW_028043920.1:0-445 GCF_054177405.1 Leptonychotes weddellii
TGAATGTAATACAATAAAAGGAGGGAAATTTAACATTGCACTTACATCAATAGATAGATCATTCAGACCAAAAAATCAACAAGGAAACAGTAGCTTTGAATGACATGTTACACCCACTGGATCTACAGAACATTCCATTAAAAAAACAGTACTTTACACATTCTTCTCATGTACACTTAATTCTCCATAAAAGATCATATGTTAGGCCATGGAACAATTCTCAGTAAATTCAAAAGTATTGAAATAATATCAAGTATATTTTTTCTGATCACAATAGTATGAAATTAGAAATCAATCACAAGAAAAAATCTGGAAGGAACACAAATACATGGAGGCAAAATACTAAACAATAATCTAAGAGGAAATCAAAATTACATGGAGACAAATGAAAATGAAAACACAATGGTCTAAAATCTTTGGGATGCAGCAAAAGCAGTTCTAAGCA
>NW_028043921.1:0-445 GCF_054177405.1 Leptonychotes weddellii
ATTTACAACTCGTATCACAGGAAAAGGTTACTATCCATAATATACATTTTTTTAAATTTAAAGTATAAGTATAAAAATCCTATAGAAAATAATGGGCAAATGAAATTAACACATAATTTTAAGAAACAAATATTAACATCACCCATAAACATGAAAATATATTCACCTTCACTCATAATAAGACAATACAAATTAAAACCGCACTGAGATTTCAGTGTTTTCCCACCAAAACTGACAAAAAATAAAAACAAATTAAAAAAAACAAACTTGAAAATACCTTCTGCTGTGGGGAAAGAAGACCTGTGACATATTACTGGTGGGAACATAACATGGTACAAGCTTTATGGAGGAGAATTTGAAAATATCTTTTGATCCATCAATTTCTTTCCTAGGCATTTGCTCTAATGATTCACCCCAAAAGATTACTAAGAAGATACAATTACCC
>NW_028043922.1:0-445 GCF_054177405.1 Leptonychotes weddellii
TATTTAGGTAGGCAGTTTGGACCTCCTAATCATTTCCAATTCCAGAAAAAAGAGAACTCTTGCTTTTAGTCCTCTGGAACCATACTGCAGTGCTTCCATTGGGAGGATAATATCTGGGGAATTAGCCAGTCTTCTGCACAAGTGCCTGGGAGGAAACCTGCACAATGGTTGTTCTCCCCCAACTGCTTCAGACTTCTTCTGTGATGCCTTGGACTAGTGGAGCTTCTGATATCCTGTCTCCCCCTGCCCGCCCCCCCGCCCCGCCCCTGGTAACCAGCCAAGGGAATGACTTTTCAGACGCAACAGAGCAATTTCCTAGTCTGCTACCTTGATCACGTTTTGACAGACATGAGCCTTCTGCCTCAAGATTATCAGTCTAACCACACCTTCTATCTGTATCATTCCCAATCTTCAAAATGTAAGCCCACAAAATTTTATATCCTCT
>NW_028043923.1:0-9453 GCF_054177405.1 Leptonychotes weddellii
CATTGGGGAGGGTATGTGCTATGGTGAGCACTGTGAATTGTGTAAGACTGATGAATCACAGACCTGTACCTCTGAAACTAATAATACATTATATGTTAAAAGAAAAAAAAAAGATAGTAGGAAGGGAAAAATGAAGGGGGGGAATCGGATGGGGAGACGAACCATGAGAGACTGTAGACTCTGAGAAACAAACTGAGGGTTCTAGAGGGGAGGGGGGTGAGGGGATGGGTTAGCCTGGTGATGGGTATTAAGGAGGGCACGTATTGAATGGAGCACTGGGTGTTATACGCAAACAATGAATCTTGGAACACTACATCAAAAAAAAATTAATTAAAAAAAAGTATTTGTGATGCAGAGAATAAAAAATCAGGTTCTAAATTCAGATTATTTGGGTATTTTATCCTAATGGTTGTGATAGTTCAGAAATAGATGTTGGAATTACATACAAAGGTAAATAAACAATTTACTACTGTCTGCCCATGATAAAGCAAATGTTAATTTTTTTGTTAAGATTTTATTTATTTATTTGAGAGAGAGTGAGAATGAGGGATAGAGAGGGAGAGAGCAAGCACAGAGGGAGAAGGAGAAGCAGACTCCTCACTGAGCAGGAAGCGAGACATGGGGCTCTGTCCCAGGAGTCTGAGACCATCACCCGAGCCAAAGGCAGATGCTTAACAAACTGAGTCACCCAGGTGCCCCAAGACTTTCATTTTAAACCACAAAAAATATAACAAAGTCTGTAGTTTTAATTTAGCTATGAAATTTCTAATTTTCCCTAATGTCTATCAGATACTTTATATAGCTAATGGTGTGAGTTATTTTGCTATTACACATTTATATTACATTTTATATTTATATTATATTTATATTATATTACATTTTATAAATACATGTAAAACACATTGAAATTCCTAAGGCACTAGAATTTCACCAGTCTATATAATATGGTTTTAAAGTGTTTACATAAATGAGAATTTTAGTAAGTGATACATTTAGCATACACATCATTTTCAATAACAAAATACATACAATGAAGAATTTCCAAATTATGTTATCAAAATGATCTCTCCATAGCATAAGTCTTTTTCAGAAATATTTCCTTTTATTTCTTGTTAAGGTATTACTTATATATTAAAGAAAACATTTTTAAATTAAATTGCTACTTACCAGCCCTTTGTCATCATAGGAAAAAGTCAGCAAATATGGAAACAATTTTTTTCCAAAAAAATTGTTACTCATATTTACATTTGACATATTCTATAAATACTGCATAGCCAACCACTCAGATTCCAGGCTCAAAATTACAATCTTTCGCAGTTAAGTGACTACCAGTATTTTTTCTAATCTATATTCCAGTTGATTAATATTGGTTCATCAGCATTTTATTAGCTTGTTTATTTATTAATTGATTTAGGTAGGCATTTATCATCTCAAATGTGAAATGTCTGGAGAGTGTTTATACAGTTTAATTATTAAAGAACTTATAGTTAATCTAAAATATTCTTGTGCTGTATCATAACTTCCAATTTATATTTCATTTTCTAAAAATTAGATCTAAATTATGTATTACTAAAATTTCTTCAGTGACCCTATTGCTTATCTCTAACCTAAATGTGTATGATATCACTATTTTCTTTTTAAAACATCAAATCGGGCCTTCATTATTGCTATTATGCGCTGAGCATGGTGCAAAGCAAAGGAGTATATGACAAGGACCTAATCCTCTTGAGATCAGAATCTAGTAAGGAACACAATATATTTAGGCACAGAAAAAATAATGATGATACAAGTCAGCACTATCTGCTCTCCTTAGGAAATATTTGAATATGAGTTCTAGTAGTATTTTATTTATTTATTTGAGAGAGAGAATGAGATAGAGAGAGAGAGCATGAGAGGGGTTAGGGTCAGAGGGAGAAGCAGACTCCCTGCTGAGCAGGGAGCCCGATGCAGGACTCGATCCCAGGACCCTGGGATCATAACCTGAGCCGAAGGCAGACGCTTAACCATCTGAGCCACCCAGGCGCCCTATATTTATTTTTCTAAATGTAATGGTATTTCTTTTTTTTTTTTTTTTTTAAAGATTGTATTTATTTGACAGAGAGAAATACAGTGAGAGAGGGAACACAAGCAGGGGGAGTGGGAGAGGGAGAAGCAGGCTTCCCGCCGAGCAGGGAGCCCGATGCGGGGCTCGATCCCAGGACCCTGGGACCATGACCTGAGCCGAAGACAGACGCTTAACGACTGAGCCACCCAGGCGCCCCTGTAGTGGTATTTCTAAAAGGTAATAATTACAACTAGTCATGTTCTGATTTTTCTAATGACACACTTTTAAAGAATTATTTAGGCATGGGCAATTTGATTTCCTTAACCATGTTCATATATCAATGATTCATACATTTCTATGTATCTCTTACAGTTTTAAAGGAGAATATTGCTCTAAAATGTGTTCCACCTGGATAAAATATAATGCCACTTCTTTTTTTTTAACAGCTTTCTTTTTTTTCCTAATTATTTATTTATTTATTCATGAGACACAGAGAGACAGAGAGAGAGAGAGAGAGAGGCAGGCTCCCCATGGAGCAGGGAGCCCGATGCGGGACTCAATCCCAGGACCCCGGGATCATGACCTGAGCTGAAGGCAGACGGTTAACTGACTGAGCCCCCCAGGCACCCTATAATGCCACTTCTTAACTAATACACAAATAAAACTAGATTCAGGAAGTCCTTCAATATAAAATTAAACTGCAGAATTCTATTTTTCAGATTATCTTCTACATCTTTAATCTTCTTCGACATCCTATAGAGTTTATTTCACATATGAATATCAAGTTCCACGTAAGAGAGAAGTATATTGTTTTAACTGTATAAAATATCATTTTTAACTTATTTTTAAATTAACATACAATGCATTATTTGTTTCAGGGGTACAGGTCTGTGATTCATCAGTCTTACACAACACCCAGAGCTCACAACACATACCCTCCCCAGTGTCCATCACCCAGCCACCCCATCCCTCCACCCCCTTCCCCTCTAGCAACCCTCAGTTTGTTTCCAGAGATTAAGAGTCTCTTATGGTTTGTCTCCTTCTCTGGTTTTGTCTTGTTTCATTTTTTCCTCTCTTCCCCTATAATCCTCTGCCTTGTTTCTTAAATTCCAAGTATCAGTGAGGTCATATGATAATTGTCTTTCTCTGATTGACTTACTCCACTCAGCACAATACCTTCTAGTTCCATCCACGTCATTGCAAATGGCAAGATTTCATTTTTTTGATGGCTGCATAACATTCCATTGTATATATATATTTATATACCACGTCTTCTTTATTCATTCATTGGGAATAAAATATCATTTAAATGTAAACATTTAAATAGCATATTTCTAATTTCATCAGACTTCTTAGTGATAGGACTCAGAATAATGCTTTTGAATGAATGCTTTTTTTTTTCTTAAAGACCAAAGCAGAAACAGAGATTAGGTTAGGTTTAGAGAAAGTGAAACATCTAGCACAACATTTCTATTACACAGCTATTCCCCCTTGTCTGCAGCTAAAACTCTTAGACAAACTTTGGCATGTGAGTCCATTTCATCTTCCCTTCCTTATTTGCTAATTAGTCTATTATCTAAATTTCTACTTAATCCTTATGAAAATAATATCGCACAACTTAGAGTAGTTTTATAGGCTCCCTGTGGTCTTCCCAGTTTCAAATATTTTAAGATTTTAATTATTCTGATTTAAAATAATTTACATGTCATTTTAAAAAATAACTGCCCCCAAATTATTTAACCCAAGAGAAAAAAAATATTGTTGTTACCTTGATATTTGTCTAATATTAATATATCTGTGTCACAGAAATAAGTAAAATACATTTTAAGTTCCCTTTTAAATTATATCCCATTGGCGGCTGAATCATGAGCATAACATCCCAGAGCACATGGGGTACTTGATCCCTTTAGTAAGGCAGTAGTTTGAAATCCAGGTTCAGACAAAAAAAGAGATATTCCAAATTCCCGAAGAACCAGTCTGAAAGATTCAGAGCAGAGAATTCCAGCAGAGGATGAAACCTATGTCAGTTGGAATATATAATGTTTGTTCTTGAGTAAAGGATAATGTGACATGACAGAAATAATGCTTTTCCTTTCTTGTGTGGATTAAGAAAACAGAAAATAGAAGAAAAAAGAGCGAAGGTAAGTGACCAAAATTGTTAGTTCTGTTCTCGCATCTCTTGGTTTAGTGTTAGGTAAGTCGAGCTGAGGCTAGAGACACGGGAATGCCCTCTCTTTGTCTCTGTCTCTCTACTATCTATCTATCTATCTATCTATCTATCTATCTATCTATCATCTATCATCTATCATCCATCTATCTATCATCTTTCTATCTATATCTAAGTATCATCTCTCATCTGTCTAACCATCCCATAAGAGGAGGTTAGACTAACACAGAATAGGCAGAGAAACAGGCTCAGTCTATGATCTCTACCTGAAATGACAAAATGACAACACACCTGCTGAATAGAAAACAACACAGAAACAGAACTTGTAATGAAATATTTTGGCTGGTGAGGGGAGATAAGGAGGAAGATTGAAAGTAGGGCATTGAATCGTACAATTTGAACACTCCATCCTTCCTATAGCTTACCTCCCCTGTCCCAGAGATCCATGCTTCTCCACATACTACCAAGAATTTGCCAAACTGTTGTTTAAAAAAAAAAAAAGAAAGAAAGAAAAACAGACTACAGATCAGATGTTTTCAGAACTTGAATATTGTCATTTCCTTCAGATCTCTAAAGTGAAGGATATGAGTGGGTTTAATCATCAGCCAGAAGAAAAGGATTGTTGCTGACAATTTTGAGAAATGTTAACATTTTTTTAAGTAATCTCTATACCCAACGTGAGGCTCAAACTCATGACCCCAAGATCAAGAGTCACAGGCTTTACCGACTGAGCCCTCCAGGCACCCTGAGAAATGTAAATATTTTAAGCAAAATTCTTCTGTTTGGACAATTACTTCATATTAAAGTTTTAACTACTTAAAAAATTGCTTATGTAAATACATTCTACAGACATCTTTATAATTCCTTATTTCTTTAAGATTCTTAAAATTACAGAAGCAGAGTAATATGACATTGATGTGTATGAGCACTTGAGAGAGACACCATGATTTTGAAATCTGGCTTCAACACTTAACAGCTGTGTCCCCTGAGTTTGTTCCACCACTTAATGCTCGTTTCCTTATCTGTAAAAGCAAATAAGAATGATTCCTATTTCATAGACTTGTAAGGATGATACAGATACAGATATTATATAGAAAGTACACAGGGGCGCCTGGGTGGCTCAGTATTCGGCTCAGGTCATGATCCTGGGGTCCTGGGATCAAGTTCCACATCAGGCTCTCTGTTCAGCAGGGAGCCTGCTTCTCCCTCTGTCTGCCGCTTCCCCTACTTGTGCTCCCACTCTCTCTGTTAAATAAATAAAATTTTTAAAAAAGTACATTGAATAGTACTTTTTCCACAGTATTACTCAATACCCATGGGCCATAATAATAAGTCAAGGCATATTTTAATAATTTGACATATATTACCAAATCATCTTCTAGAAATGAGGTGTGTTTTCATTTTTTGCTTCAACAAGCAAGATATGAAAGACCAATTTTCCAACATTCCTAACATTTCTTGTATATTCATTTTAATTTTTCTTTGACAGTATGGTAGAAAACATCATTGTGCTCAAATTTGCAATTATTGATTATTAGTAGTTTTCTTTTCACATTTTTTTCCTTATATATTTTTTTCTTTCTCCTTTTTACCCATTTAGGGGGCATCTATATGTTTTTAAAAATCATTCTGAAAATGCTTTTTAAATTTGCAAAGATATGTAAGTATTCAAAAAATAAATGGCAATTATTTCAAGAGCATTTTCATCTATATTTTTTTCTAGTGCTTTATTTTGGTCATGTAGTTTAAATTATATATACTTTCCTTTGTGATTTCTTTTTTCCTTTATGATATCACTTTTATGTGGTGATATAATCTGATCCCAAAATTGAAAATATATTCTAATATCCAGCTCACAGCTTCATTTTTACAATTAATTAAATTAATCATTCTGGAATTTATGCCATAAAATGACATGAGACTGGGGTATACCTTGATTGTTTTCTTATTAGTTAGCTTATCTTCACAACTCCTCTGACATTTTATATATAATCATTATCATTTGTTCTATCTTATCTTGACTGTCTCATTAAGTTGTCTGTCATTTCATTCTGTCAGTTCTTCAGCAAAAATGACGTTTCTTATGTTTTTGTAGCTTTGTGTAATGTAACTTGATATTTGTGGAGGAAGTTTCTTGTCCTATTCTTTTTTTCTTTCCGCTTATTTTCATATTCCTTCCCTTGCAGGGAGAGTGTGAGCATGTGTCCCAATCTTATAATTTGAAGTGAAGTCTTCTGGGGGGATTTCTGGAAAGGTGTGCCTTTCTGATTTAAAAAGAGAGAGAGAATGAGGGGTACCTGGGTGGCTCAGATGGTTAAGCGTCTGCCTTCGGCTCAGGTCATGATCCCAGGGTACTGGAATCGAGCCCCGCATCGGGCTCCCTGCTCGGCTGGAAGCCTGCTTCTCCCTCTCCCACTCCCCCTGCTTGTGTTCCCTCTCTCGCTGTGTCTCTCTCTGGCAAATAAATAAATAAATCTCAAAAAAAAATAAAAAGAGAGAATGAAAAAGAGAGATGAACAAACAGAAAATCACTTTAAGTATTAGATTGGACCTGATCATATGAGTATGTGGGGCTTAATCCACAGGAAAGCCATCTTGTCCACAAGAGAATAGTATAAAGGTATAGAATCCTGACATTGTTAGGTAGCTGAATTATATAACCCTTGAACTACCTGCTCCAGACATTTTTTAATATTGGATAATCAATAATAGGGTGCCTGGGTGGCTCAGTTGGTTAAGCATCTGCCTTTGGCTCAGAACATGATCCCGGGGTCCTGGGATCCATCCACATCTGGGCTCCCTACTCAGCAGGGAGTCTGCTTCTTCCTTGCCCTCTACCTCCCCCTTTTCCCCCTTTTGTGCTCTCTCTCTTGCTCTCTCTCTCTCTCAAATAAATAAATAAAATCTTTAAGAAAAATAAAGTCAGTAATAATGTGTCCTGCACCTCAAACATTCTAGCCGGGATACTTTCTCTAGTGATATTACTGAATTTTTAAAATCATCTGTTGATTGATTCCATCCCCTACCCCCAATTCTTACCAAGTAAAAACCAAGTCCTAAGCTCAATGGTAAGAATTCTTCAGAATCTCTTTCCTATCTTTTTTCTAGCCTCATCTCTGGCTACTTATCGATGGAGCTAAATATTCACTTCCTCTCCCTAGATTATAGCTTTACACGCTTTCAATTAATTCTAGTTGGAACATCTTTTCTACTCATGCCTTCCTATTGAAATTTTTTCTTGTCTTCAAGAATAGTCATGATTTCCAACAGAATTGTGAACATGCTTTCTCTCATCATAACTGAAATATGAGGCCTCTTTACTCTGAACACTAACATTTGGCTTATACCATTTAAATGGCAATTTTCTACATGAGAATTGAAATTTGAAATGAGAATTTATAGCCACACAGCTTGTTGTCTACACTAAGATGAATTTAATATTTTACTGCCTGCAATTAACATGAATTTAATACTTCAGAAATGTTTTACCCAGAGAGAGGAAGTTGTAACAATTTTATTCATTGGTTTGGGAACTTATCGGATATCCATTTATCTGAACAACAGGCTAGTCTACTTGCCCCGGTGAGAGTAAATAGCTCGTTCTCAGAATAATAATGCCCAATTCAGCTGAGCAAACAAATCTTTACTCAACAAGACTCACTTAAAACCATTCTCTCACTGTGCCCACGAATCCTAAACTACTATGTCATAATCCTTGCCCAGCCCCAAACAGAACCCCTGCATTGGAAGTGTTGGGCAAATATAAGCACAAACAAAATGTCCCAACCCAGAAATCTTTTCTACAAAGGTAGAAGAAAAAGAGAACACATTCATTATTGAATAAACATTAATTAAACCAGAACTTGATATGGATCACAAGCAATCTGCTAGGAGATTGTGAAAACAAAAATGAATCTCACCCTTTTATACATTCATGCAGATACAAGCCATTACTTACATGTTTTCAAGATAAGCAATGACTGGCCCTCAAGTCAGGGGACTTCACAGCATTATTTGTCACACATAGTTCATCTTAACCTTATCTTATTATTGTGGTGACCATCTGTGTGAGTTAATTTGCTTTTTTTTTTTTTTAAAGATTTTATTTATTTATTTGACAGAGAGAGACACAGCGAGAGAGAGAACACAAGCAGGGGGAGTGGGAGAGGGAGAAGCAGGCTTCCCGCGGAGCAGGGAGCATGATGTGGGGCTCGATCCCAGGACCCTGGGATCACGACCTGAGCCGAAGGCAGTTGCTCAACCGACTGAGCCACCCAGGCGCCCTAATTTGCTTTATCCAGAAGAAAAACAAACGTCTAATATCTTCATGACAGGAGGCAGTTTTGCAACTTGGAGCACGGTGCCCACAGAAGTTAAGCTTCTACACTCCCACAGAGACGGGGAGATAGGGGTGCTATCTCCCTTGGTCATCACTTTTTAAAGAGGTCCTTGAGAAAGACATTTCTAGGTCATTTACTAACAAAATGCCAATCTAGTCTTCAAAAGGATTTATATACATTTCAAAGAGAGGAGAAAGTACTTAAAATTACAAGTTTGTAAAGTAAATGCTCCAAGAAAAAGGAGGGAAGCGAGATCTCTTCCCTTATTTTTAACAGGGCAAAATAAGCCTCTTACTTTTAATTTATATTTGTCTTAGAGAAGACCTATCCTAAATGAGATCTCCAAAACCTTTTGAATATACTACCATTGATGTCTCCTTCTGAGACTCTCCTAGAACTCTGTCAAATCATGACTCCCCATGCTGCAGTCTTGATAAATGGGCTTTGCTTTATCTACAGGTTATATGGTGGCATTTTTCCGGACCTGGCAGTAGGTACCTATTGTCTCACACTAATTTTTGAAATTGCCACATATACTCTAGTAGATTATAGGATGCTAGAATGTAGAAAATATTTATGTAAATTTATTTTTTCTTTTTCTTTTCTCTGTGGTTAGCATAAGATCCTACAGTCGTTGGAATATTCAATGAATCAGATTTTGTCTTATAGTTTCAACTATATCTTGTCCACATTTTGAGTTGTAAATGGGACAAAATTAACTGACTTTCCCTGGAAGATAATTTATATAACTACTCTGAGTACAATTTAATCACAAATACAAATGCAATAATAACTGTTTAATGTAAACTGAGAAAAATGGCTGAAACAACCAATTACAAAATGCCTGCCATATATTAGTATTATTTCATCATATCCTCAGTAAAATACATGCAAATAACACT
>NW_028043924.1:0-445 GCF_054177405.1 Leptonychotes weddellii
CTGCAAGGTCAAGAGACATATTGTCATCAGTTAGGACTAGTTTTAAATGTGCTCCTTCTTCAGAATGAAGAGAAGACAATGAACATGGGGTCATTTTTCAAAAGAATCATCAGGTAGGAAGAGAATGTAGTTTACTTGTTTTGGTTATGTACTCTGAGTTTTGGGCATAGTAGGTAGCTGGCTGCACAGAAACAAACTTGGCCTGCTTCTGAATCTCTTCCTCATTATGGTACCATGATAGAACTGGTAAAGTTAAACCCTTTTTTTTTTTCTTTTAGAGAGAGAGAGGTGTAGGGGAGGAGCAGAGGGAGAGACAGAATCTTAAGCAGGCTCCATGCTGGGCAGGGCTAGATCTCACGACCCTGAGATCATGACCTGAGCTGAAATCAAGAGTCAGACACTTAACCAACTGAGCCACCCAGGCACCCCAAGTTAAACTCATTTT
>NW_028043925.1:0-445 GCF_054177405.1 Leptonychotes weddellii
GAGGGAGAGATGAACCATGAGAGACTATGGACTCTGAAAAACAAACTGAGGGTTCTAGAGAGGAGGGGGGTGGGAGGATGGGTTAGCCTGGTGATGGGCATTAAGGAGGGCACGTTCTGCATGGAGCACTGAGTGTTATATGCAAACAATGAATCATGGAACACTACACCAAAAACGAATGATGTAATGTGTGGTGATTAACATAACATAATTTTAAAAAGTACATCATCCTGGATGACAAAAGTGTTATATAAGCATTGTAGAATAATTTAAATAATCATTATTATCTTTAGCAATTCCTTATTCTTATAGAAATGTCATCATAACACTTTTCCAAGAAAGCCATAACTCCCTCTCACTAATGAGCACTCTGAAGATAGAGAGGTTAAGCAACTTGTCCAATAATATAGACAAGCTAATGAATGACAGCTAGAATTAAACACAG
>NW_028043926.1:0-445 GCF_054177405.1 Leptonychotes weddellii
ACTTGCCCCCCAGCACACACCTGCCCCCCAGCACACACCTGCCCGACCTAGCACACACTTGCCTCGCCTAGCACACACCTGCCATCCAGCACACACCTGCTCCCCAGCGCACACCTGACCCACTTAGCACACACCTGGCCTGTGGCAGATGCTCCATCGGTGCTTATGGAACACATGAATTAATAAGATAATGAAATTATGTCCATACATTTGTAGTAACTCAATAAATAATCAGGCAGGTTTAGCATCTGAGTGGTAAGGAGATGGCTTCATTCTACAAAGCAGTATCTGTGCATTCCTTTCTTTTCTTTACACAAACTTCACCTAAGGAGAAAACAATGTTAAAATCCTTCTCCAGCAAGTCAATAACCATCCCTCCAAAAGTCACCACAGAGCCTCAGGCAAACCTGCCTCTTATCAAAGAAGCTAGTTCGAAATCAATAAG
>NW_028043927.1:0-445 GCF_054177405.1 Leptonychotes weddellii
TATTTCAGACCAACTGAATCATTAAAACATAGAAGAAATCATCTATTAATTAGAACCAAGGGATTTGGTCACCACATTGGGGCGTGAGAATCAGCTTGTTTAAGTTATAGGAAATGGTTCAGACATTGCAGGAATCTGGTTTGGTAAAAACCAGAATGATTTCATGTGAGGGAAAAAATACTTGTATAATCTCTACTATTAAACATCATTTAAGTGCACTGCCCAAGGAATTATTTTATAAACATTGTCAAGAAAGCTATGATACTGTAAAATTCATTTCAGTTCAAGTAGAAGGCAAATTAACTGGAATCTTAATTTGTGTCTTCTTCCTCCCGAGAGAGGTTTGGGAAGCACTTTTCTCTCCCTGTAATACTCGTCACAGATGCTTCAGTTGGGGTTTGGGAAGGAAAACAAAAGTCACTCAGGTATTCTACTTGGGCAGTGT
>NW_028043928.1:0-445 GCF_054177405.1 Leptonychotes weddellii
AAATAAATAAACAAAATCTAAAAAAAAAGAGGAAATATACACTATAAAGAATTATCAAAGCCAGGGCGCCTGGGTGGCTCAGTCGGTTAAGCGACTGCCTTCGGCTCAGGTCATGATCCTGGAGTCCCGGGATCGAGTCCCGCATCGGGCTCCCTGCTCAGCAGGGGGTCTGCTTCTCCCTCTGACCCTCTTCCCTCTCGTGCTGTCTCTCATTCTCTCTCTCTCAAATAAATAAATAAAATCTTAAAAAAAAAAAAAAGAATTATCAAAGCCAAAAATTATTTATTTTTAGAAACTAATAAAATAAACTCATTGGCAGGATCAAGAAAAAACAAGAGTAGGCACACATCACCAATGGCAGGAACACTGAGAGCAGCACTAGAACCTTACAGCCATTAAAGAAGTAATGAGAATATAAATTAACAATTCGTACCAATAAATTTGA
>NW_028043929.1:0-445 GCF_054177405.1 Leptonychotes weddellii
CTTTGGGAAAATACTCTTTTATATGTAGTACGGTGCTAGTGACCAAGACAAAGAATATCAAACATCTCACCTCCTGGATTGTAGGAATAACTTTGCTTGGTGAGGGCCAGTTGAAGAGTCTGAAGACCCAAGGCTGTGGGGTCACAGATAAAACTAGTACTCTACTCTTGGTTACCATTTACTGTGCTGAATTCTTTCTAACCATTGTCTCATTTCATCCTTACAATGAGCCTATGAGATAGGGGCTCTTATTGCCATTTTAGAGATGAGGGGACCAAAGTTAAAAGAAACTAAACACCTGGCTTGATGTTCCAGTCAATAAGGGCAGAGAATTGAACCCAGTTCTGTCTGATTCCAAAACCTAAGCCTTTCATTTCTCTCTAGAACTAGAGTGATTTTACCCGTTGTATAGATGATCTTCACCAGTGTTTACTAAGCACTTAGA
>NW_028043930.1:0-445 GCF_054177405.1 Leptonychotes weddellii
AAGGGAGGTATAAAAGTAGAAAAAAACTTTGACTCTGGGTTCAGATAATCTGTGTGACTCTTGAGTCTACCACTGAAGTTCTGTGTGGCATTTGTGACATTAAGCAGAAAAATGACTTCTGGTCTTCTGTTTCCTTACGGGTAAAGAGGGGGTAGATAACGCTTCTAATTGTTTTGCTGGAAGGACTGAATTGGGTAGTAATTGTAATACACCTAAGACCAACCGGGCATATAATAAATGCTGGTCTCATTCTCCTTCCTGACGCTTCTTGAGAATTGAGTTCAATTCTTTTATGGAAGTAATATTGCCATCTTTCTCATCTTGCTTTTTCTCCTCCTCTTGCATTTGACTACTTCAGCTGTGCATATGTCCATAGCTCATGAGGGACTATGACTTCAGAGGGAAGCAGCTGTCCTCAGTGCTTTGCATTGCCCTGACAGTGCCA
>NW_028043931.1:0-445 GCF_054177405.1 Leptonychotes weddellii
GCCTCACTCAAAAAAATAGAAAAATCCCGAATTCACCAACTAACTCTATACCTTAAAGAACTAGAGAAAAAGCAACAAATGATGCCTAAGCCATGCATTAGAAGAGAAATAATTAAGATTAGAGCAGAGATCAATGAATTAGAAACCAGAAACACAGTAGATCAACGAAACTAGAAGCTGGTTCTTTGAAAGAATTAATAAGATCAATAAACCACTGGCCAGACTTATCCAAAGGAAAAAGAGAAAGGACCCAAATTAATAAAATTATGAATAAAAGGGGAGAGATCATGACTAACACCAAGGAAATAGAAAAATTATTACAAATTATTATCAACAACATACCAATAAACTGAGCAATCTGGATGAAATGGATGCCTTTCTGGAAACCTATAAACTGCCAAGACTGAAACAGGAAGAAATTGACAACCTGAATAGGCCAATAACC
>NW_028043932.1:0-445 GCF_054177405.1 Leptonychotes weddellii
GCGCCTGGGTGGCTCAGTTGGTTAAGCGACTGCCTTCGGCTCAGGTCATGATCCCAGGGTCCTGGGATCGAACCCCGCATCGGGCTCCCTGCTCTGCGGGGAGCCTGCTTCTCCCTCTCCCACTCCCCCTGCTTGTGTTCCCTCTCTCGCTGTGTCTCTCTCTGTCAAATAAATAAAATCTTTAAAAAAAAAAAAAAAAAGACATACAAATGCTTACAAAGTAACTCACAAAAAGGGGATGGGCCATTATCCTACACATAGTGCAAGGTCTTGCCATTTCACTTAAATTCCCAAAAATTATTTGGTAAACTGAGAAAAGCGCCATCCCTGGCACTATCAATAAACAGTTATTTACCTTCTTAGCAACCATAATAGTAAACAGGCCCAACATTTTTTAGGTCTTTTTGGGTTTTGAAGGTAACACATTCTTTATTTACAAATATTT
>NW_028043933.1:0-445 GCF_054177405.1 Leptonychotes weddellii
GCCTGGGTGGCTCAGTTGGGTAAGCAACTGCCTTCAGCTCAGGTCATGATCCCAGGGTCCTGGGATCGAGTCCCGCATCGGGCTCCCTGCTCTGCGGGGAGCCTGCTTCTCCCTCTCCCACTCCCCCTGCTTGTGTTCCCTCTCTCGCTGTGTCTCTCTCTGTCAAATAAATAAATAAAATCTTTAAAAAAAAAAAAAAGGGAAACAGAATGGTAACAAATTATTTCTCAACGAATAATTATTGGCGCTTTGGACAGGATAATTATTGGCTTTATGACACTGTCTTTTGCACTTCAAGATCTTCAAAATACTCTTATCATAGTGTCTAGCAATATTGCTCCTGGGTATTTACCTGATTCGAAATTATATGTGCATACAAAAGCTTGCACAGCTTTATTTAAAATTACTCCAAACTGATAGCAACCAAGATGAAGTTGGATAGGTG
>NW_028043934.1:0-9452 GCF_054177405.1 Leptonychotes weddellii
CAGTCAGTTGAGCCTCTGACTCTTGGTTTTGGCTCAGGTGATGATCTCGTGGGTCATGGGATCAAGCCCTGTGTTGGGCTTCTGCTCAGTGGAGAGTCTCTCTCTCCCTCTGCCCGTCCCTCCCCCGCCCCCCGCTCATGTTCTCTCTATCTAAAATAACTAAAGTCTTTAAAATAAGTTAAATAAATAAAAAGTCTCCATAACAAAGTAATTTGAAGAACAGAGGAAATTGGGAAGGGGAAACCATGTTGTTACCATCAAATTGGGTTGCCAGATTCAGCACATAAAAATATAAGACAAGTTTAATTCAGTTAAACTTGAATTTCAGATAAATAATGAATACTATTTTAGCACAAGTGTCCCAAATATTTAATATATATTCTTACCCTGAAAATCTTTTGTTTTTTCTCTGAAATTCAAGTTTAACTTGGCATTTGGTATTTTTATCTGGCAAGTCTACCATCAGGGCGTATGTTATGATTCCTTTTCTGAACCAGGACTGCTCTATGTGATTGCTTGCTCCTTTTCACCTAAATTCTCCCTTACAATGTAGTGTAATAGAGGATAGCCATTTGAATGACTGGTTTCAAATTTCATCTGTGTTCTAGCCATGTGACCTTGGGGCAAGTTATTTAACTTTTCTTTGATATTTAAAATTTATACATAAAAATACACGCAAAAAAGAGAAGTAATATGACCTTGGTATGTAGAATGCACTGCAAGGTACTTGAGAAATAAAAGTGTATGGAAAACTTTGACACCATTAAAAATTTTAATTACATCAGTAAAAACATGAGCAGAATAAACCAGAGGGCAAAGCAGGAAATATTTCACGTGTATGACAGGAAAAGTCCCTGTCCTTCTATAGAGTTTTTACTTATGGTCAAGTAGAAAAATAATATTCCCTCCCTATTCAACTTTTGTTTAAGCCTATTTCCTAATCTATAAGATGGAGATGAATCTTCATAAGGTTTGTAAAAATTAGAAATAATATGTAAATAATAATTGTAAACTGCATACTAGGCATTTAACACATTTCCTAAATGCAGGTGTGCCTAGGAGAATAAATGATACCTTTTGACCATACTACTCTTATAATATTTTGGGATTTAATGAGAGTTTTCCCCTAAAATAAGACTTCCTTTAAAAGCGTATTGCCCACAGTTTTCCTATATTATCAGAAACTGTTTGGCAGCTTTTTAAAAAAATATAGTCAAACAGTAATGTTACTGTTCTGTTTTTAAGTGTTCAGTAACAATTTTAACTCTGGCAGTCCTATTTTGTAACCAGCAAAGTCTGACTACAAAAAGCCTAATTTTGATAACTCCTTGAAATACTGAGAGTACATTTTTATTTAAAACTATCCCAGAATTTAGTGTCTCTCTAAGGTAATAAGTTATGGTCTGTTACTCACTGTAAACTTCTACTGAATTGTTTTTAAAACCTTTCACATCTTGGGACTGTGATCACAACATTCTTTTCAGGTCATGCACTAGTATTTAGAAATAAGTTTTGATTTTGTAAGTTTAAGCTAGAACCAGGCTAATTTTCTTGAACTCTTTAAAATGTATTAAACATGGGCGCCTGGGTGGCTCAGTCGTTAAGCATCTGCCTTCAGCTCAGGTCATGGTCCCAGGGTACTGGGATCGAGCCCCGCATCGGGCTGCCTGCTTCTCCCTCTCCCACTCCCCCTGCTTGTGTTCCCTCTCACTATGTCTCTGTCAAATAAATAAAACCTTTTTCAAAAATAAATAAATAAAATATATTAAACAAAACAAAAAGGGAGAAGATATTTGCAAATCATACATCTGGTAAAGGGTTAATAACGAAAATATATAAAGAACCTACACAACCTAAAATCAAAAAACAACCTGATTAAGAAAATGGGCAGAGAACTGGAAAAACATTTTTCCACAGAAGACATCCAGATGTCCAACAGGCCCATAAAAAGATGCTCAACATCACTCATCATTCAAGGGAAATGCAAATCAGAACCACAGTGAGATGAGATACCACCTCACACCTGCCAGATAGGCTATTACCAAAAGGACAAAAAAAAAAAAAAAAGATAAATGTTGGCGAGGATGTGGAGCAAAGGAACCATTGTGCACTGTTGGTGGGAATGTAAATTGGTGCAGCCACCATATGGAGGCTCCTCAAAAAATTAAAAATCAAAATACCATATAATCTAGCAGTCCTACTTCTGGTTTTTTATCCAAAGAAAATGAAAACACCAATTTAAAGACATATATGCACCCTCTGTTCATTGCAGCATTATTTATAATAGCCAAGACATGGAAATGACCTAAGTGTTCACTGATGAATGAATGATAAAGAAGATATGGTATACAGAGACAGTGGAGAATATTACTCTGCCACAAAAAAGGATGAAATCTTGCCATTTGCAACATGTATGGACTTAGAGGGTATTCGGCAGCGAAATAAGAGAAAAAGACAAATACCATATGACTTCACTTACACGTGGAATCTAAAAAACAAAACAAATGAACAAACCAAACAGAAACAGGCTCATAGATAGAGGAAACAAACTGTTGGTTTACCAGACGTAGGAGGCCTTAGGGGGGTCAAGCGAAACAGGTGAAGGGGATTGAAATTACAAACTTCCAGTTAGACGATAAAGACGTTATGGAAATGTAATCTGCAGCATAGGGAATATAGTTAGTGGTATTGTAGTAACTTTGGTGACGGATGGTAGCTAGACTTACCATGGGGATCATTTTGTAGTGTATAAAAATATCGAATCACTATGATATACACCTGAAACTAATAGGATATCATATGTCAGTGGTACTTCAATTTGAAAAAAAAATGTTAGCCTAGCCAGGGCCGGGAGCCTTCAGACCCTGGAAGTCCCTCCTGCTGCTCCACGAGAGCCTCTGCGCCTTGGCCCGGAGCTAAAGCACAAGAGGGGCCAACATGTGTTGAAAGAAGGAGCACCCTTTCTAAGCCTCCCAGAGCCTTGGGCCACCTGTGGGTATCAAATCCTAGCTGCCCACATTCTGGTGTGTGATCTTGGATCTTGGGCACAGGGTTTGGTATTTCTGAGCCTCCATTCCTTCTGTAAGATGCGGACCCTGTGTGCTCTCTCTGTGGTTGCAGACGCCTATGGGAGCCCTGCTCAGCACGCCCAGGAAATGGCGGCCACTGCTCGTGCCGCTAGCCATCCCTGCCTCCGGGCTGCAGGGCCACCAGGGAAACCAAGGGGCAGGAACTAGAGCCTCGATTACAAGCAGCCTACAGGAAGCTGACTGACTAAAGCAAGGTGGAATGTACTGGAAGGTATTGGTGTCCCCAGACTGTCCAGGAAAAATGGGAAGCCAGCATGGAACAGGGCCCCTCCTGAGGGCAGAAGGCAAGATGTACTAGGAATGCGTCCCAGGAAGGAGCACCCACTTACTATTACCTGGGTGTCTGCAGGCAGGGCCGAGCCCTGTGAGAGGCCTACCAGGTGCAGAGCCGTGAGGATGAGGCCTACTGTGGAAAGGACCAGAAGGGACCGGAGAGAGGAGATGGCCTCAAGGAAAACAGCCAAGACCTGCAGCCCCCCCCCCGCCCCCCCCGCCGGCTTTCCAGCATGTCTTGAATGGGGCTTGAATGGGGCTTGAATGGGGCTTACCCTTAACCAGGGTAGTAATTACTACAGGCAGAGCTGACATGCTGAACGAATTGTTGTGTGTGCTTGTAATGACAAATTGTATTTCTAACACCCCAGGGCAGTCCAAACCTTGATAGCTGCTATTAACACACAAATCAGTCATTTACAAAAATTGTGAGAGAGGGAAATATATATATAGTTGTATAAATATATATGTATGTATAAATACTGTTGTATACACATAATTCTTGGTTGTCTGAATTTCTTCTAATTCGTTTATTGTTTGAACTATATACCCCACGCAACAAAATGAAATTTGCTTCTTATAAAATCTCTCTAGATGAGTACTGGCAGAATCACCCAGAACTCCATGATATCCCCATTTACTACGCGTCCTCTTTGGCCAAGAAGTGCATGGCAGTATACCAGACGTATGTAAATGCCATGAATGACAAAATCCGCAAACAGATCAACATCAATAATCCCTTCGTTTTCAAGCACATTAGTAACCTCAAGGTGAGTGCTGAGGAAGGACCCGTAAACACAGAGGAGTCGGTAGTGCTCACAGCTACTGCCATTGATTCTGAGGCCCAGTCCTTGCCGAGGTCTCACTGCTTCTCCAGCAGGCACCGTTTTTCTTCACGAAAACAACAGTTTAGCAGCTGGCGTTCTTTTCTGCTTAACAATTTTTGCCACTTGTTCCAAGTCTGCATACATTCTCAGTATTTACTGTTGCTGATTAAGTTGGGTCTCTCTGCCATGGAAACAGGAGGTCCTGATGAGAAAAATACTCTTACATCATATATTAAGTTTTTCCATTCTTACTCTTCTAACCTAATCATCTTCTTGATTTCCACTGCAAACTCCGTGTGTGAAAACTTTTGTCATCACTTTTGTAGAGCATTCAATAAACAGTAAAATCTGGTTTTCTTTAGTTAAAAAAATAGTTTTAGAAAAATATTTTTATTGAAACTAATGCTTTAATCTTAATAAATTATGCCCCAGGTTATCTAAGTTATAAGTCATCTTCCAGTTATAAATGGGCTCCATTCATGAAGTATTTTTTAAGTTAATTTTTAAGAGTTAGAGCCAAGTTTTCCCTAGAAACAATGTTGAACTTTCTGGTTGGATTTCTAGGCCAGCTCAAAATCTTTATGAAGTACGCAAGGCCATTGTGAGGGGAAAATTCTTTCAGAGTTCTATCTTGGGCAGATAGAAAGCCGTTTTGACTCTTAACTTTTTTCCTGCCCACCTCCTTAGCAATGAAAATGGTCCTAATAGCCCATTAATATCAGTAGGAGATTTAAAAGGTCAGTGTGAACTAACTGCCTTTTATCACTTTGTTCTCCTTTCATTCCTAGCCTACATTGTTTAGGAACTTAGAAATTGGACTTAAAATGTTTACTAGTCTCATTGAGGCCCTTTCAGTAGTGTGATTAATCTTTTTACCTAGCTTTTCGTTATTCTTTGAAAACGAGGAATGCCTTGCCAAACCCTGGTACTCAGCATGCCTTTACCATCCCTTTTCCCCTCTTAGAGCATGGATCATTTTGATGACATTGGCCCCAGCGTCGTCATGGCCTCCCCAGGCATGATGCAGAGCGGCTTATCCAGAGAGCTCTTTGAAAGCTGGTGCACGGATAAGAGGAACGGCGTCATTATAGCAGGGTACTGTGTGGAAGGGACGCTTGCCAAGGTCAGCCATGGTCTTAGACCACCGTGTTATTCCTAATCAGAATTGCCAAGGCGGCCCATTACAGCCTGAGAAGCACCCGTCTATTCGCAGTAAAAACTATGGAAAGGAACCTATTTGAGACAAACGCAAAAACACGGATACCCTCATTCAGTGAAGAAGAAGTTTGCCAGTGTGTATTCTCTTGAAAGGTCACAGAAGGTGTTTGGGTCGATTGCCCATCATCCTGTCGATACACAACGGTTGATGTTGACTCCTAGGGCTGTACGCATGGTAGGAAATGCGTGCAGAGCTCCAGAGGCAGTTTGTGAACATCCAAGCATCACGTCCTCTTCTCGCCTCTTCTAGAACTTCTCTTATTTTTTAAAATACCTCGTGATTCTCCATTTAGACCGTTTTTTATTACTTTAGCGTAGTCTCTAAGTCACACAGACAGTGTTGGCTATGTATTTAAAATAGATTGCCAGAACAGAAACAGATCTGTCCGAAAAGTGACTTTTTAGAGCAGGAGAATAGCTGGGAATCCAAGTTTGCCTTTCTGATCATAAGTTACAGTTGCCACTTCCAATACTCCAAGTACATTGAATTTTAGTTAACTTGTTTACTTTCCTGATTAAATATTTGCTCGACCAAGAAAATAAGTGTTTGATATTTACTAAGTCAATTGTTAGAACGCTTTTTGTGCTAAAGGTCCCAAATTTAATGTAAGAATTTGTGGCTGCATTAACAAGTAGAAAATGTACCTTTTCTTTTCTGATTGGGTAGTTTATTTGTTTTGTTTCTTTTATTTTTATTTTTTTTTTTTAACAGCATATCATGTCTGAGCCAGAAGAAATCACTACCATGTCTGGACAGAAGTTACCACTGAAAATGTCTGTTGATTACATTTCTTTCTCTGCTCACACAGATTACCAGCAAACCAGTGAATTTATTCGTGCTTTGAAACCGCCTCATGTGGTTAGTCTGTGAATTTGATTTATAACATTAAAGGGGAAGAAAACATACGCAAGAAACTGCAGCTGGTTTTCAAATCAGACACTGTCTGTCATTAAGGTAGTCCCGTTTCGCAGAAGGCTTCTGCGAGCACTTGCACCTGACCTTTGCAGCTCCCCTCTGAGTTGGGCAAGCTGTGCACTGTGTCTCCATTTACCCGAGGTCCCTCATCAGATCCCCCAGCCCCAACTCCAATGCCCTTCCCCCATTCTCCCCAGTAACTTAAGAGCACAGGCTTTGCTTGTGACTCCTTGTTTTGAATCCCAGCTCCACCCCTTACTTGCTGGGTAACCCTGGGCAAGTTACTTAACTTCTCTGTGCCCCAGTTGTAAATAGGGATGATGATGATACCTCGTAAGGTAATTGTGAGGAAGGGATGAGAGAACATAGATCTAAAGCATGTAATACGGTGCCTGGCATGGAGTAAATGCTTAATAATACTGAAAGAGAGAAAGACAAATCATATAATAGTAAAAATTAAAGATCCAAATAGGTATGAAATCACATAGCTCTTTACTGATGTGATTTGTTTATATTTTTAAGTTTCATGTAATACGAAAAGAACAATTCTATTTTGGTGGGACTGGGGAGGGAATAAGAAAGGAAAGCTAAAAAAATATATGTATTTTTAATCAACAGAACACTTGGGGAATGTGTGTGTGTGGGAAACAGATGAAGTGCCCTTTCTAGATTTATTGAAAAGTAGTTTAGACGAAATAGCCTTTTGTTAGTTGTTTTTTTCCTTAAATTTTTTTCATTGTGGTAAAATATGTATAACATAGAAGTTGCAATTTTAACCATTTTTAAGTTGTGCAGTTCCGTGGCATGAATCACATTCACGGTGTTGTGCAACCGAGAGAAACTGTACCTATTAAGGAAAAATTCCCCATTTCCTCCTCCCCAGCCCCAGGTAACCTGCAATTTACTTTCTGTCTCTCTGAATATGCCTGGCCTAGGTATTGCATGAAGGTGAAATCCTACGGCACTTAGCAGAATGTGCTCAAGGTCCATCCATATTGTAGCACGTATCAGAACTCCCTTCTTCTGTGTGGGTGACCATTCTGTTGTTTGTATAGACCACACACATGCATGTGGAATATGCATGCTGCGGTGAACACTGGCCTCTGAGTATCTGTGTGAGCCCCTGTTCTCACTTCTTTTGCATATACACCGAGGAGTGGGTTCGCCGGATCATAGGGTCATTCTGTTAACTTTTGGAGGAGTCATTCAATTCCCGAAGTGGCTGCACCATTCTGCATCCCCCCAGCAGGGCACAAGCGTTCGGATTTCACCATATCCTCACCAACACTTGTTGTTTGCCTTTTTGTGACTACAGCCATTCCTAATAAGCGTGAAGCGGTATCTCATTGTGGTTTTGATTCTCACTTCCCTAATGACTAATGATGTTGAGCGTCCTTTCATGTGCTCTTCTGTTAATTTTTGAGTTCTTTCTAGCCTGGAAGTCCTCACGGGGATTTGCCAGCGGCCCTTACTTGATAAGCAGAGTCTTGGGTGGAGAAAAATCCCTCACCTACTTGTTAGCTTTGTGAATTTCGTCACAGTGCAGGCTCCTCACAGGGGTTCCCTGGTGTATGTGGTTCATGGAAATGCTCCCACGTGTTAAAGCCGGGGAGGAAGTGTGGTAGTGCCCTTTCTCTTGGCAATCACTGCTTCATCCTCAGTCCCATTTCACTGCTCTCCAGGCTCGCTCTCTGCTGACAGGATTGAACTCGATGCTTACCTTTCTTCAGTAACCAGGTCAGCAAAAGTATATCTGCGTGATAGAATAACAACAGTGTTAGTGGTAACCATAAGTAACAGTTAGCGTTGATTATTTACCATGTGCCAGGTACTGTACTCATGTTTTAAGCAATCTCTACACCTGACATGGGGCTCAAACTTACAACCCCGAGCTCAAGAGTAACATGCTCTACTGACTGAGCCAGCCAGGCACCGTGTACTCTGGTTTACATGCATCAACTTGCTTACTCCTTACAACCAACAACTATTTGTAGATGAGAAAACTGAGATGTTAAGTAACTTGCCCGAGTTTCCGTAGCTAGGAAGCGCTTAAGGAGCCAGGACTTGTGTTTGAGCAGCCAGGCCTCAAAGCCGGTCTCTTTACTCGGCCATATGCCTCTGCCTAGGAGTGATGCTAGGTAGGCTTCTGTGAGCCCAGGCAAGAAATCATCTACCAGGAGTCTGTAGGTTAAGAATGATCTGTCTTGTAAAATACAGATTATAGAAGTGAATGGGAAGAGACCGGTATCTAATACAGTTATTGTAAATACCCCTCAAAGGCAATTTCATTTGGTCCCAAAGTATTCTATTTGGTATTACTGTAATAAACGGAAGAAAATACCAGAAGTCTTTTTCTTTCCCCATAAAAAGCTTCTTTTGAAAGTCTTGTATTAGGAAACCTAAAGAAAACTGGGTGTTCTCTGCATTAGTAAGAATAGCAATGGTTTCGTCGAAGAATCCTACGTCTAAAGCCGGCAGAGCCTACAGAAGTCACGCGGTGCAGCCCTTTACAGTTGAACATAGAAGTCTAGAAAAAGTCCAACTTCCATACAGTTGTATATCTCACTAGTGGGAACACCTGAAGTAGAAGTGTCTGTACTTTCTCTTAAAATAGTTCTACTTCAGGATTTTTAAAGCCAAACAGAATGAAAATAACTGTACAAGTTTGATTGACGGGAGGTCCTTCAAAGTCGTTACGTTTAATAACATCAAGTCTATGTCTGTTGCACATATTAAAGTCAGATAGGGGCCATCATTAAGCCGAACTCAGGATGTTTCCCTGTGCTCTCTTACAATTCATTCTTTTTTTTTAAATTTAATTTTATTATGTTATGTTAATCACCGTACATTACATCATTAGTTTTTGATGTAGTGTTCCTGACTCATTGTTTGCATATAACACCCAGTGCTCCTAGCAGAACGTGCCCTCTTTAATACCCATCACCAGGCTAACCCATCCCCCCACCCCCCTCCCCTCTAGAATCCTCAGTTTATTTCTCAGAGTCCACAGTCTCATGGTTCGTCTCCCACTCCGATTTCCCCCTTTCATTTTTCCCTTCCTACTATCTTCTCTCTTTTTTTTTTAAACATATAATGTATTATTTGTTTCAGAGGTACATTAAGTATGAT